>NC_138145.1:39322148-39342148 GCF_964199315.1 Orbicella franksi | reverse complement strand
AATCACCGGTCATTTTGGATTATTTTGCGTTTAAGGAATGCTCCGTTTTCAAAATGTTTTCCGTCCACGCTTAAACGCAAAGCCGGTGTTTTCAAATTCCTCCGGTCTGAAGAGCGTTTTCTAATAGCCCCGTTTTCGTGACGAACTAGTGTGGACGGTGGGCCGAACCGTAGAAACAAAGCTGCATTTTAAACTAAATTTCTTCAGCGTAATGTGGATAGAGCCTAAAATGCTGCGTAACTTGTCGAGAAGTTATTGGCGTAAAATTACAAGCCAACAGAAATCAACCTTCACTCTTACTAACGGTTGTACTGTACATGTGAGCCGTAACCCCGCCTTTTCCAGGCTATGTGATTGGTCAATTAAAACATTAAGTCACGTTATGGCTTATGAACTTATAATTAAATAAATTCGGAAAGAAAAAAAACACTTTGCACATTAACTTAATTCCGCCGTTTACCTGTATTACGTCAAACAACAGGCAATTTGAATCTGCATGGCTATTGAACTTTTGACTTACTTGACTGACTTATTACTTTAGGCTCCATATGGAGCAAAGGGGATACACAATGCCCTGGGTGACTCCCATATAAAAAAGATGGCGGTGCTCGTCAGAAATTTAAAAAAAAAAAAACCCTAAGAGGTACCAAGATCCTGTTTTGTGGGCGTGGCTTAAAATTTTTTTTTCCTCCCCTAAGTGGTATCAATTCTTACATAACACATTATCTCCTGTCATATTTGTTTGGCTCAATACCCTAAAAGGTACGGCAAAAGCTCCAGCTGTGAACCTTTTGAGGCTAAACACCCTCAGAGGTACCCAAACCGCTTTTTTAACCCCTAAAAGGTACAATAAGCACCCTGTACCCCTGACCATTATATATGCGAGTCCCCCCACCCCCCCCACCCCCAGTGGGCACAGCGCTCCCAGTGGGACTCTATTTGCTTAGAACTGTTACTTAACTTATAGTTTTAATTAATAGTAAGGAGATTTATGGATACATCAGGGACGAAAAAGAGAAAATTCCAAAAGGTTACCTTGTACTGCCTCTTCAAAATGTATTCTACGTGAAAAATAATAATAATAATAATAAAACAAGGAATAACTAGATGGGAATGATAGATTTAAATATGAGTCACACTAGGGCTTTCTTACATTTTGTACATGCATGTGTTGATATTTTATGTACTCTATAAAATTTTGTTACAGAACTTGGCTTGGTCTTAAGAGTGCCTGCCCGTAAAAATCAGACAAATTCTTAATTTCGCGGCAAGGGTCGAAAATTCGATTTCGCTCATATTCTTATGGCAGATAGGCTAGGGCATGACAAAAACTACTGGATAGTTTTTTTGGCAAAATATCCTTTTATTTCAAAGAAATATCCAAATTACCAAATTCCGTTAAAATCGTCATTTGACGCACCATTGTATTAAACAAGTTTGAGAGCCTCGGATGCAAAACCACATCATTCTTCCGTCTTCAAAACACTCAAATATTTTTGTGCAATGTTTAAATGTGTACTGGGTTGATTTTAGGGAATGTTGCGTTGTCTTTTTGGGTGCACAATAATTAAATTTCGAAGACATGTATTTTCATTCACTTAAAAGTACTTCGTGAATATAATTAATTTTCAGCATGTGCGAAACCTTCAAATGGATCAAGCTTCTGGTGGTTGAATTGCAGAAGGATGGTCTACAGATTCCTGTAAAAATGTCTTTGGGCAAATGATTGTGAGCGACGCGAGAGCTTTTCAAAGTACGTCAAAAATGCAAATATTTGACCATCCGTCGTCAAATTTCAATTTACGGGTTAGACGTATATTTTAGCATGCGCCACATGACTTGACCTATGTTAAGTTGAAATAGACACAGAGCTGATAATTTCGAAATGTTCTAACCTCATTTGCTGTAAAAGGCAAGTCCAAAGTCGATTTGACGTGTTTCTATCACCATTCGTCGCACATAAAGCAGAAGTTTGCTTTTGTTTACATAACGTCCGATGTACATCGCCAACTGTCAACTTATTTAACGGTCGAATACCATGAATCTGTGACCCTCGTTCGACACATATGATCACCACTGCATCTAAGTCAAAAACGGCTAAGTCATTTGTAGATAGTTGCTTGCTTTGCACTACACCAAAATATTACGTTTGATCATCGTGGTTTGATGGCTTGAATCCTTGCTTGCAGCGGTTCCTTGTTCGTCACGCAATTCTGTCATCCCATTTTAGGGGGTAGGGGTGGGACAATTTCTATCCTGATACGTAAGGCTCCGTAAGGCTTGGAATCACTGGGAGCACGCAACCGTGTTGAGTAGGAAGAGATTAAATTAAGAAATGAAAAGAATGAATAATTTACCATTGCCCTTGTTGTTATCTTTTACTCGACCACCGCTACCTACATGCCCCTGCGTAATACTGTAACGCTCAACTCATACCTAGGTCTTTTCGCGCTATGCAATTATTTTTGGTTTACATGTAATACAGTGGGCTACCCCCGGGGAAATGGGTGGCGACTGCTTAATGGGGCTAGCCGCTTAAATAGAGGTTGGTGTACCTTGAATATTTAATTTTTCACTATCGGGCTATAAATTTCTTGGTGAACATGGAGTCAATTCAATACAATCATGATAGACGTGTGTTTGAATTATCACTCGTCATGCACCTTCAATTTCAGACTCTTATCTGCCATCGCCCTTTCCAAAACAAAGTTCTTAAATTTTGGGTGGCCGCTTAATAGGGATAAAGACAATAATGAAACCCTTATCGGAATGACCAAATGATGGCCGCGGAGGTAACCGGTCAATAGGTGTTTTATTTACAATATTTTACTGACGATAATTTTGGACTGTATTGACAACAGTCCTCTATTTTCTGTTACATACCAATGCCTCGTCACTAAGCAAACAACTGATGCGCCAAACAAAATGGCATGGCCAGGGCTATTTACTCACGTAATTACTAATTAAATTTAGTCTGTTTTTCTCACGAATTAGACTCGTTGTGATTTCCTATTTTTATTTCAGCTAGTTCTTGCTTCATTAATCTATAACTTTTTTATGGCGATTTTCTTAAAATTCTAGTGAGTACAGGTACTAGCTTTATCAGCTGTTGTCTGAAACATCAGAACGTACAACAAACGTGATATGGACCGAGGCCACGTACACTATAGAATATGATTATATAAATATACACATATATTATTATATATATGAAAAAACAGAAGAACAATGATTAAATTGTTTCACTTATGCTGAGAGTACTCTATACAAAATAGATCAAAATGTGCAGCATATGCCGTGACAGCACTGCGTGACGAACAATAACGGCTGTAAGATTGTGCTGCGCCGACACGCTTATCAGCAATGGTCAGCAATCGATCAAACGCAATATTTTGGCGCAGCGCAAAGCGAGCAACTATCTACAAATGTCTCAGCCGTTTTAGACTTTGATGCAGTGATGTTCATATGCGCAGAAAGATGGTCACGGATTCATAGTATTCGACCAATATTAGGTTGACAGTAGGCGATGTACATCGGACGTTAACCTTGTGTAAACAAAAGCGAACATATGCTTTATGTGCGACGAATGGTGAGAGATCGACTAGAAACACGTCAAATCGGCTTTGGACCTGCCTTTTACAGCAAATAAGGTTAGAACATTTCGAAATTATCAGCTCTGTGTCTATTTCAGCTTAACATAGGTCAAGTCATGTGGCGCATGCTAAAATATACGTCTAACCCGTAAATTGAAATTTGACGACGGATGGTCAAATATTTGCATTTTTGACGTACTTTGAAAAGCTCTCGCGTCGCTCACAATCATTTGCCCAAAGACATTTTTACAGGAATCTGTAGACCATCCTTCTGCAATTCAACCACCAGAAGCTTGATCCATTTGAAGGTTTCGCACATGCTGAAAATTAATTATATTCACGAAGTACTTTTAAGTGAATGAAAATACATGTCTTCGAAATTTAATTATTGTGCACCCAAAAAGACAACGCAACATTCCCTAAAATCAACCCAGTACACATTTAAACATTGCACAAAGATATTTGAGTGTTTTAAAGACAGAAGAATGATGTGGTTTTGCATGCGAGGCTCTCAAACTTGTTTAATAAAATGGTGCGTCAAATGACGATTTTAACGGAATTTGGTAATTTGCATATTTCTTTGAAATAAAAGGACATTTTGCCAAAAAAACTATCCAGTAGTTTTTGTCATGCCCTAGCCTATCTACCATAAAAATATGAGCGAAATCGAATTTTCGATCCTTGCCGAGTTATTTTCCATTTTTATGGACAGGGACTCTTAAATATTTCCTGGTTGAATCTTTCAAATTACCAGGGTGTAAAGAGTCCAAAGAATATCAGTTTCCCAGCTTGTCCTTTGGGGCAAGCTGTTACAAGAACACATGAGACCAACAGTCACGTTCACTACCCTAAAAAACATTTTCCCACTAGCACATTTAATCAATTGAAACTTAAAATTAAAACTTACAATAATTTGATTTCTTACAGTTTTCTACTTTTGAATTTTCTCAAATTTTACCCTAAGAAATTTCACTTGCCCATCACACAAGTGAAGGATAAAATGCACTTGCTTGATAGCAAGATCTACTAATCCTGGGCTATCAGACATGGTTTTCTTTGCACCATGGTTATGCTGTTTGAATCTCCTGGATTCTGTCCCTTTCTATCATGTTCCATCACTCTTCCACCCCTCCCTGTTCTCACCCCCTGTACCCCCCCTCAAAGCCTGATGAGAGACATACAGTTACAAGTAATTACCTGTTGAAATTCCAGCAAGTCCTGACATAGTACAATAAAATACCATTAACAAGAGCCCTGGAACTGTAACATAAATCTGTTTTCCACTGCCAGTAGAGTTGGTTCGCACTTGTATGATGTCTTGGGCTGTTTGCAGTCCACCATAACTAAGGGGGAAGTGTCAAACTTTAGAAATGATATTACATGGCCATTTAGCCTCAGTAGCATGGAATAGCAGATTTCAAGTCAGAATTCACAGGCTTTGGGGGGACCAAGCGAACTGTCCATTATATAGGTGTCTGTGTTATGCCTTTGTGTGAGAATGTGCACAAACAAAATATGACAGTAATCATAGTACATCTCAAGCTTGAATATTATATGATTTAGGAAGACTAGCAAGTAGCAGACTCATTACTCGGAAAAAACAAATCATCAATAAAAACACTGCTCCCTTTCTGCCTTCCTCCCTCCTTTACTCCCCCCCCACCTCTACCTTCAATCTTCCCTCCTTCCCTCCCTTTCTGCCTTCCTTCCTTCCATCCCTCCCTCCTTCACTTCCTTTCCTTCCCCCCCTTCTTAACGTATGTCCCTCCCTCCCTTGTTCACTTCCTTTACTTCTTCCCTCCCTTCCTTCTTTCACATCCCTTCCTCTTTCCCTTCCTTTCTCCTTCATGTCCCTTCCTCCTACCTTTGCCCCCTCCTTCACTTCCATTCCTTCACCCCTCCCCTCCTACTTTCCCTGCCTGCCCCTCCCTCCCCCTTCCTTCCTTCCTCCCTCCCTCCCTCCTTCCTTCCTTCCTTCATATACACATATCAATTAAATTAAAAGGAGGGCTTTTCATAACTGACCTGTTGAAACATCCAGCTAGAGTGATCAATCCAAGTGCAAGCCACTGTTTTTCAGAAATATTCCTAGAAGCAACAGGAACAACAATACAATTAACTCTAAGTCAAGGCCATTATTTTGTTGAAAATCTCTCTGGCATGTGCCAGGCCTGCAAAGACAAGGCTTATTAACCTCAAACATTTGGTTTCACCCAGAAAATCTCAAAAACTCAACCTTACCAAACTGACTGTACTATGATACTACTTGGTCAATAGTGACGGCAAGGTCTTGGTTTGAGATTTTCCCATAAAAACCTCACTCTCTGTGAATAAGTTGTTAATACAAAACTTCTTCAGTTGGTGATCACCTTCTGATTATGAGCCAGTAGAGAATCCCAGTGATTCCTGTTTTGAAATTACACAAAACCTAAAACACATTAAAAAACTGTAAGCAAGGGAAAACATCTAGCCTTTAAAAATTATGAAGAGTAAAATAGTAATCATTACAATCATATTATTATTATTATTATATTATTATCATTATTATTATTGTTATTATTAATTATTATTATAATTATAATTAATTTTTGGTTTTTAATTTTTTCATTTATCAAGAGTTATGTTATTTATAAAGATTATTTGAGCTCAGAAAATCACCTTGCATGCCACTTTTTTGCTCTTAACACATTTTGACATCATCTGTGATCTATTGCTGAAAACATGCAAGGCAACAAGGAATCTATTTGTAATAAGCTGAGAGCCAGGAAGTGTGATTACCTGAAAGCTTGCGGGATCAAGGTAAACTTGAACATGTACTGCTGTGTTGTTACTGATGAAGTAAAGAAAAGCAGGGAGGGAAAAGAACACCAGAGTTTTTTTCGGAGGAAAATGAACAGCTCCTCGCCATAGCTCTGGGATAAGGAAGGCCACTGAAAAAAGAAACTGGAAAGAAACAATTTAATATAATGGTCAGTGAAAACATTATCCTAAAGCAAAACCTGATGGATTGCATGATCATGAAATTAGAATTATATAACATAATTCTAATAATTAAACAATCTTATTAATATTATTAGCTAATTTTTGTTACTACTGTTAATGACTAGATTGCACCACCTTTCTAATTAAATGCTAGCCCCATTGAGTGCAGTTTTCTCAATAAGCACTCCATTCAATTAAGCATGCCCTTAGCAAAATAGTACCATTCATTAGACAGTGATACAGAATAGCCCACTACGACAAATTAATTGAAGTCTTTTTTCTTGTCTGAACATAGTATTGAAAATGACTATACAGGTGTATAAGATCCCCTATTGTTACAGTTCTTGAGTTGAAGTATGTGTTGATTTTCATTAATTAAAGCATTGTTAAAAGTACCATATTCAGAAGTATATGTTCAGAAAAACATTTAATAAGCACCTCATCCCTAATGAGAACCCCTTCTTAGTTCTAGAAAAACTAAAAGTGCCCTTCCTTGACCTTGAGCTACCAAAAGTTAAAGTACTGTAACACTCCAGACACTAAATTGCCTTATTACGATCGTATATTCTAACCTTGATGACTTCACTCAACAAGACCACTGATGCAGAACTGAACGGGATTTTTCCATTTTTATCTTTACACAAGTTGATCAATATGGCATGGGAGCCATAGATCAAAACCCTATGAAAGCAAAACATGTGCAGTACAGTCAGATGATCAATAATAAAATTTTCTGAGCGAATTAAGTTTTTCACCTTGCTAGATCTGAAATTTATATGATTCAAAACCCTGATCCATTAATAAAATTTGTAGGCAAAAGCTTGATCCCAGCTGTTGTGATAAAATATTATTTGATTCATTTTTATTTTTTCAACATGTCAGTAAATTTCTTCATACCCAGCAACCATCATGGCCTTCCAAAGGACCTTCATGAGAGGACCAGAGAACTGCTCAGAGGCTGATGTCTGAGGGAGCCTGGAGAGTAGTGACCTTGACATCATCATTTTCAAAAGAAGTCAAAATAATCTGCGAGAAAAAACATTATTAATAACCTCAAAGGCAATGCTGGTCAGCAGTGCTCCTGATCTCATGCCCTGGGATGACCCTGGAGATTAATCAGGGACTCCTGCAACTCATTGTGCAATTGCTCGCAGTACTTTGCTGTGTGTAAAACTTATAACATTTGATTGCCTGCGGCAAAACATGTCAACCTTTCACTTAATTTCTGTCATCACAAATGCCAAGGAAACTGCTCAAAAGTTTCACAGAACCATCATACCATGCCTGGATTATTTGAAAAATGGATAACACTACCATCAGATAAATCACTATCCAGCAGATAGCATGGTTTGTTTTGTTAACACTTATCCACTGGATAGCTTTTTATCAGGTGGATAGCGTCATCCAGCCTTCGCACGACTGGGGCCTGTATGTTTGATTTTGTCTGAAAAATATGCAACTCACAGGTACCATAATTGATGTAAACAGTGTCAGATTATTTACAGATCACTGAGTATAAGACATTAATTTTTGTTGCCCGTATCATCTCTAGTAAAATCTTCCAGGATTACAGAAAACATCTGAAAATTCCTCAGCCGATTATTGCATCATATCCTGCAATTTTGATGCACCTCGCTTTTTTCACAAATTTCAGTCTAATAATACAAGCTCTGATTGGCCATGAAGAAGTTGTTAGCACAGTATGTAATTTTATATAATAATTAAATGAATGCGCATGCTCTGATTGGTCAATCAGCTGTGGTTTATTGTGCCAGTAACCTCACTGAAATTTCGTGTGTCTTCTGAATTATTATATAAAAGCAATAGACCACAACTTTTTATGGTTTAGAGGCATGATAAACCACTTGGGATGTTGGAAGAACACTCAAAGTTCTAAGTTCCAACATCCCACATGGTTTATTTAACAAATAAAGAAGCCTCGACTGTGCTCTGTTCTTTTGTAAAGCACACAGGAAACGGTAGAGCATGAAAGAAGTGTAGGGGAAAACATGAGACGTAGTCGAGTGTTTTTCCCTACTTCTTGAGTGCTCTACCACTTCTTAAGTGCTTTACAACAGAACAGAGCACAGTCGAGGCTTCTTTATTTGTTTTATGATAAAGAATCAGATGATTTCCCCATGCATTTAGCTGAATTTTCAAACCAAACTTTATTTTCCAAACAAGCAAAAGTGGCATCAGCCGTGCACTGTTCTCTGATAAAGCATGGTAAAATAAGCCAATAAATAAATAAATAAATAAATAAATAAATAAATAAATAAATAAATAAATAAATAAATAAATAAATGAAGAAGCTAGTCATAAAAGGGGATAAGTGACGATTTTGGTTGCTTTTCTTTTTTCTTGCTCCAAATTAGCTGAATTTTTGCATGTGGTCTTCAATGTAATAGAAAAACGTGTTCCTGTATTTTTGCCGCTGGTTTTTGCTTCGCTTTATAAAGACACCGCTAGGAAAACCGAGTGGTTTTTTGCATATGCAACATCCTGAAAACGAAGCAAGGTTTAGCGCAAAAACTACGGGACATTGCTAAACATACCTAAACAAAACTCTATGCGAAATTTGGAGCGTTTTCGACAAAGTTCACTTTTGATTAAAATACCTAACGCCCTTTTCCCGCCGAGGCTGCAAATAAACGAAGCCGGGCCTTTGTTATGATAAACAGAGCCGATCCTTTGTTATAATAACCAAGCCAAGCCTTTGTTATAAGTCGAAGTCTCGCCTCGGTTTATCATAACAAAGGATCGGCCCGCCGCGACCGCAGGGACTTTGATCTCACTTAGAAAGCAGCAAAATGTCAATTTCACGCAACGTATAAGCTCAAAAATGTTGATTTTAGGTCAAAAAAGGTTTAAATGTTGATTTCACGTTAACGCGTGACGGCAAGGATGTTGGTTTCACTTAGAAACCAGCAAAATGTCAATTTTACGCAGCGCATAAGCTCGATGATGTTGATTTCAGGTCTAAATAGGTTAAAATGCTGATTTCGCGTTAACGCGTGACGGCAAGGAGGTTGATTTCTCTTAGAAACCAGCAAAATGTCAATTCTACGCAACGTATAAGCTCAAAAATGTTGATTTTAGGTCAAAAAAGGTTTAAATGTTGATTTCACGTTAACGCGTGACGGCAAGGATGTTGGTTTCACTTAGAAACCAGCAAAATGTCAATTTTACGCAGCGCATAAGCTCGATGATGTTGATTTCAGGTCTAAATAGGTTAAAATGTTAATTTGACGTTAACGCGTGACAGCAAGGATGTTGGTTTCACTTAGAAAACAGCAAAATGGTAGGAGCCCATGATGGGCTCCTGAAAATGGTAATTTCACGCAACGTATAAGCTCAAAAATGCTGATTTCAGGTCAAAAAAAGGTGTAAATAAAAATAAAATGAAACAAATAAACATTTCAATAAACACTTTTTCAAATACAGCAACATCTTCAATGGCTAAAAAATCACGAGATAAAACATAGTTTTTGACAAACGCAATTGTAGCTTGATGTCACGCACCGCCATAACTTCCAAGTTCAAAATGCGCTGGTACCTCTTATGCCTGATGAGGATAACGACTTTGGCGGCTGTTTAGTTTTGGATTTAAGAATTTGATGACTCCACGTGAAAACGCTCTATAAATAGGGCTGACAGATTGACAGATTAACAGATTAACCCTTCTACGCAACGTACGGGTCTCCATACATCTGCATGTCTCCTGATCCCAGAAGCTCAAAACACTACAAATCATGCCGATTTGAAATAAAAATCAACGCAAACTGTATCACAGATCTGTTACAATCGATCGCCACTTGCTGGCCATTATTATGTTTAAATCTAGTTACCAGTTTGAGAAACGTCCGCAGAACGTAATCGCAATGCATGCCGGGAAGGGTCTTTACACCTCGTGCGCGGGAAGACATGGCGGTCGATACAAGACAAATTTTATAAGTCTAAAACCAGTTCTCGCTTTCCAAACTTTGACGCTAGCAACGCTTGGCAAATGGGCCACAACTCACCAGAGGGTATTTTTCTTGGGCAAGAACTGCTCTTGGACTTTGCTACCTGGCTCGATCTGACTTCGAACGCCGATAACACGATTACGGTATATCAGCTGCCTTCGAAGTTTCAGAACACATTTTGATTCTTTAAAACGTGCTGATGACTTACGGTGTTTATCGAGGCTTTATGATGCCTCTCAACCACCAGGTAGGCACACAAGGTACTTTAAAACAATGCTTAAGATATTAGTTGACAGAGCTCTAATGCGGCACATCTCTTTTTTGTTTGATGGCATTTCGTTTGACGCTTGATCGATTCACGTGTTGTGTTCACGTCACAATAACCGGTGTAAACAATCCGTTCCCAGATTTCCGCTCTATATGCTGTGGGATTTGGTTTTGACTTCATACACTATAAACAGTCTGCCTGTTTGCTGTTCAACAAATAAACTCCTAAAGACATGGCTAGGAAAAGCCAAGTTTTTTGCCTACGTTTTAACTCGAAAACAAAGCAAAAACCAGCGACAAAAATACAGAACCACATTTTTCTATTACATTGAAGACCACATGCAAAACTTCAGCTAATTTGGAGCAAGAAAAAAGAGAAGCAACCAAAATCGTCACTTATCCCCTTTTATGACTAGCTTCTTCAAATAAATAAATAAACCTTGTTTAACAAGGGTAACACACAACAGTCTTACAACTGACAAACCCGTGGCCCTCAAATTCCCGATCGAATTGGAATTTAGAAATGTTAAGTTTTGAGGAGGGAGGAAAACCGAAGAACCCAGAGAAAAACCCTCAGAGCAAGGACGAGAACCAACATCAAACTCAACCCACTTATGACACCGGGTCCAGGATTTGAACCCAGGCCACATTGGTGGGAGGCGAGCGCTCTCACCACTGCGCCACCCCTGGGCAATCACAATCCTTGTTGGAATTGTTCAAATAATTTGATTGGCTAACGAAGCGACAGCTGTCAATCACAAACTGGACTTCAGCTAAACTTTCAGTTTCGAGTAGCTTGAGCAGCTTTCGAGAGAACGTTCCCTTCAAAGTTCGCTTTTAAGTTAATTTTTAAATACGGATCTAAAGGCAGGTAAAGGTTTATAGTCCAGAGGAATCCGGCCATATTGTGGCCCATGAAAATGAGCACTTTTCCAGTGGAAATTATGAAATGTGGAGGTCAAAGTTTGTAGATGAAAATGCAAAATGCCGAGTTGAATTTGAAAGGAGCTACAGTTATTTACGGCTTGTAGCTGCATGCAGCAAGACCGCCCGAACTAGCGTAAAAGTTAGAAAGACTTAAAGGCTCCCACTGGTTCTACTCCGTGCACAGAAGAGAATATCAGAGCAAGTTTTGCACTGACCACTCGTCGGTTTACTTTGCTGAGATGACCGGAGAACAAGCATTACTACACTGCATGTAAGTGTTGTTTGAGCAAATGAGCATTTTTAATTGTAAATTTACAAAAATAAAGCTTCTCGTTATAAACAGAGACAGTTCAATTGTTGTTTTCTGTCGTTGTTTTACTTCTTAGTATAATTTCTGCCCCGTAACAAATATAATGTCTTTATCAAAGCACTGTTTAGGTTGAGAATTTGTTCATTTCGCTACAGCTGTACATGTTTTGTCGGCGGGAATCTAGCAAAACTTGTTATTTTAGTTCAGTTTTAACACTACTGTTGCTAACAATGGTCTCTGTGAGCTACCGTGGCCCACAACTGTCATGGCAAAACAAAAAGTCATGGCATTACAAACTTAACTCGCAGCAAGACAATGTTATGTGACGGCAAAACAAAATTAACTCACGGCAGTACACCATTAATTCATGGCAAAACGAAATTAACTCGCAGCAGAACACCATTAATTCACAGCAAAATGAAATTAACTCACGGCAGAACACCCCTAATTCACGGCAAAACGAAAGTAACTCACGGCAGAACACCCCTAATTCACGGCACAATGAAATTAACTCACGGCAGAACACCCCTAATTCACGGCAAAACAAAGTTAACTCACGGCAAAACAAAGAAAACAAGTTGGTCAGCGGTTGGTCAGCGGTTGTTATTTGCTTTTCAAATGGTATGTCGTGTAACAGTAACACACTGCTCGCTCAGAGTCCACCATTTTTAATGCAGTGTTCCTTATCTCGAGCTCATGATGTTTTGCAACTCTTGTGGTTCATTAGTCAATCAAAATGCCAACTTTTGCAAAGACTGTGGTAAAGGTATGTTCCTTAATCTGAAGTATTCGTATTTGCATCTCTTTCAGTTATACACAGGGTGACCACTATATACAGGGCCGTTATATGCAGGTTTGACTGTAGATTTATACTAATAAACAATTAGATTATGATTATTAATTTCTATTGCGCGATAGCTGACTAGGGCCCAGCCCGAGTCAACTATCGTGCATAGAAATCGAGAGCGAATAATTTCATTGTTTTAGTGTAAATCTACTAGTCGAGCATAACGTCATCTAAATCCTCTTCACAGACACTTCAAAAACGCCAAGAAGCGGCCGTCATTTTGTTAACAAGGGCACACTGCTACGCTACTCACTATCTATCACAGAATAGATAGTGAGTAGAGTAGCCAATCAGAGAAAGGTATTTGTGATAGAACGCTAGTAGATTTATACTAATAAACGTGAGAAGACACTGCTTATGTCATAGCACTCCGTGAATCCATTGCTGTGTTAGACGGTCAAAATCTAATATATTTCTTGGATTACTGACCGAGCTTCTCACGTGCCTATCGTTATTCGGAACTAAAAGAGATGCAAATACGAATACTTCAGATTAAGAAACATACCTTTACCTGTCTTTACAAAAGTTGGCATTTTGATCGACTAATGAACCACAAGTGCTGCAAAACATCATTAGACTTGCCACAAGTCGACCTTTTTTTAAACCTTGACTTACTTATCTCCAGCGACGAGCGTAATCTTCGGGCGACGAAATCGCGAGGGCGAGCGCAAGTGACGTAAGTCGCGAGAGGTCGACTTGTTTCACTTGCAAGAATGTGACTCAGAACGTGAATTTTTGGCGTGAAAAACATGATTGATATTTCTCACTTTTCATGTGCTCCGCGCACGATTGTCGCAAAAGCAGAAAATGATTTCCATCAAAACGTTTACGAGCACTGTTCTCTAACTCAAATGAATTTATTCGTGTACAGTGCAGTATGTAGTCAGCAATATTGACAAACGGCAAAAGCTGTTCCATTGAGTAACGCCTCCTGAAAAGTCAAAACCGTGTTTAAAGCGATCAGGAATTAAGCTTGTTTGTTTTAGCCTAGATTGGTTGTCTAGATTAGACATTAATCAGCGATCGACCGGAGAACTGCCTGACAAATGCTGCAAAGTTATGTAAATCTAGGTTGTACTGACAAGAATCCGAATTAACTAAAGGAGAAGGAATTAGTCGGGGAGAACTTTAATTCTGTAAAGCTCTCTTGATTAAAAGTGCAACAATTACAAGAACTGCAGGAACGGCTCTGTTCTTCTTTGAAAGGTCCAAACTTAATTCTCTGAAACGATCCATAAGTAAACAAACACGTATTGGTCGGATTAATAGCCTTCCACTGCTTTTCCCTGTCTGTCTTTCAAAGACTTGAAATTAAGTTGGATAAACCATATTCAATCACTACCATAAAATTCATATCCTTAAGTATATCCGAGAACAATCGCTAAATGAAAAAGATTTTTATAGTACTTAAATTCAGCAGAGATTTGCTCAGCGAGGTGTTGTTGGTCTTGCGTGACGTCATGACGTATAGTCAGTACTTGTTTGTTTACTGTGTATTTATGTCACCGGTGGAAAAATCCACCGGTAAAATTTGGCATGCTGCAAGTGGGAAAAGTTCTTTCCAACAGCGAAACTAACAATGGAAATATCATTGGAAAGGACTTTTAGAAAGTCTAAACATCATGAGCTCAAGATAAGGAACACTGCACTAAAAATGGCGGTTTCCAAGCGAGCAGTGTGTTACTGTTACACGACATACCATTTGAAAAGCAAATAACTACCGCTGACCAACTTGTTTTCTTTGTTTTGCCGCGAATTAGGGGTGTTCTGCCGTGAGTTAATTTTGTTTTGCTGTGAATTAGGGGTGTTCTGCCGTGAGTTAATTTCGTTTTGCCATGAATTAATGGTGTACTGCCGTGAGTTAATTTTGTTTTGCCGTCAGATAACATTATCTTGCTGTGAGTTAAGTTTGTAGTGCCGTGACTTTTTGTTTTGCCGTGACAGTTGTGGGCCACCGTAGTGAGCCATATTTACTGCAGCAAAATAGCTTCCTTCCACTGAGTTTGTCTGAGTCACAGGGGATGTTTAATTTGGGTCAAATTTGTCAAAATTCCAAAGCAAAAATTTGGAAGCCAACTTACTGTCATCAACCCATGCTCTGTTCTCTAATAAAGCACGCTGTTTCAGCCAATCAGAGCACGCGTTATATGGAAACTTTATTATAACAGCCTATAAACCATACATACTTGTGGTCTATTGCTTAAAAAACAAAACAATTTATTACGTAAGCTTATTAATTAACTTTATATATCGTACAACTGCATTGGTTGGTTTTGTAAAAGAAAAGTTAAAACCAAATCGGAAGTATCTATGTGCACCTGTGGCCTACATAAGCTTTAAATTCTGTCTAAATTTCTCTCTTTTTACATCAATGTTGATCTTTATCAAGTTAAATAAACACAAGCGCGCGCGCGCTGTGCCAAACGAAGGCTGCAATGAACAGATCTGATGTTAAAAAAACCCAATGCATGCAAACATATAAACAAATTCGTGTTTACAGCGAAATATAAATGCATTCTTGAGTTAACCGCAGTATCATCAAATAATCAGATTAATCGTGCTGGAATTGGTTCAGACATTCGTCAACAAAGCAAGAAGACGCTGACAGCTGCAGTTCTTCAAACAACCAAATGCAACGATTAACAGCACCCTGGTCTAAAGTATTGTTTTAGATATATATACAAAGACAAAAGAAAGGAAAAGAGAGCATTCTAATCGTCAAACCTTTCACTAATGATCTTCTAAGACGCCTTCTATTCAGGTTTTCGCAGTCGGGCGAATATCACGATGTTTTCACTTCACCTTCCGGGTTTTTTCAGTCCCAGGTTCTTCTCAATGCAGAAGATTGGGACTGAACACGGTCATTTTTGCATAAGTTTTGAACGCCTGGCGATTTTCTGCAAAGTGGACTTGATTGCGGTTTTGCTAAAATTTGTGGTCTTTTTTTATTATTCAGAATGGTCGCGGAGTCTGCAGTGGTTATTGCATCTAGCTTATATATATTTTGCAGCTTTTTTGAGTTGAAACAAAGCGCTGGCTTCATTTTATTCCATGGCATCCGTAAGTATATCGACTCGCTGCTGAACTGGCTACATTTGTAGCGCTTGGTGCAAAACCAAATATCTGAAATTTACTCTTGATTACTATTTTTTCAGTGTTTTTATTAGCTTGTATTCCCTCGATGAAGTGGGATGTAGGGATAAAGAAATGGTTTCATCTAAGGTGAGTGCCAGTTTTGAGTATAACAACAAGTATATATCGGACTTTGATCCGAGAATTAATCTTGGCGGGTCAGTCTTATGATTTACGTAGGATAAGGCGGCAAACCCAACTAGCAAAACTCTGCGTTGTACCTTTGCTGCACTATGAGTTAATTTTCTTTAAATGGAATTGCAATGCTTAGGAAGTGAATGTTGATCATCTACTCATTTAATTTGATGCAAGCCTGATTTGTATGACTTTGTGTACATCAAACCATTTGTAGGCCATTTGCTGGAGATGGTGTGGAAATTGGTTCACTGCTAGTTCCCATGGTACTGACAAGTCAAATGGCATTCATTGAGAGATGGGAGAGTAAATACCTTAAAGTAACAGGTATTCACCAGTAGAGATGTAGCTTAAGTACTAAGCGAACTCAAGCCAAGCCAAGCCAGTATTTTTGGCCTAAGTACACCTTCAAGGTTTCTCCAAGTCTTTGTATTCTAATAAAATTTCAGGTGGCTCCAAGCTCTTCCTCAGCTTTTGAAATTAGCTCCAGGGTTTAGCAGCACTTAGCTACATGTATATCTAATTGCCCAACAGAGTCACACAATATGTGAGGCTGATAAGGTTTAGTTGACTAAACAATAATTATTGATTTATCGTCTGGTGATGCACACAGAAAGGTTGTGGAGCACAAAATTATAAGCAATTGAAAGTTGCTCACAGTCATATATAGCACATATACTTATTAAGATTTAATAGCCATAGTAAAATTGGGTTATACATGTACATGTAGTTTTAATTAGTTTACTTTATAGTGACATAAGCTGTCAGAGAAAAGCAGGCTATTGTGAATGGTATTAAGACAGATTCCGCTCAAAGTTCAAGCAATAAGTACAAAAGTTATTTACTAAAAATCTACTCATAGCACCATTTTTGATAACGTTTAGAATACAATTGAAAACAACTCACTTTAGTTCATTTCTCTAAGTAACACCATGATTAAATTCTCAAGCATTCTTGTAAAAGTTCATATCAAACCTAGAAATAATGCTTAATGCTTGTGTTATTGTGTTTTTAACTAATGCGAAACCTCTATTTTAATTGAAATATGGATAACTTCAAGTTCAATTCTCTCTCACAGAGTCAGCTTGAGAGCTAAAGTCTCGATAAGTTTTTCTTAACCGTGTTCAAAATATTACCATGCCATGAGGGTTTTTTTGGTAACTGTATTTTTTCCATTATTGCTCGAATGTTCTGCGGAAATCATCTTACTTATCATGAGTTCAAGCTATAGTACTTATCATACACTTAAGGCTGGTTTTCATCAGCAATGGAGTCAGAGTTGAAGTCATAATCAGAAGCAAAGCGTCATATGATCCTACTGAAAATCAATTTGATGAGGTCAAAATAGTTTTAAATAGTCTAATATTCTGCTTGTGACTTGGTCGCTTATGATCCAGTGAAAACTAGATTGCCAGAGACACAACCAGAAACCTAGGAATAAACCAATCACAATGCTTGATTCCAGGTATTGTGATTGGTTGGTTGTTCCACCTCTGTTTCTAACTCTGACAATCTAGTTTTCACTGGATCATAAGCAATGCAGTCCTAAGTGGAACTAGAAAAAATGAATTCAAAACGTTAACATTCTGATTCTTCTGCTTCAGATTCTGTTGTGCTTGTAACTCCACTTACAACTCCATTTTTTTATTTTTTGTAGGTTGTAAACATTTTTCACGACTGCGACTCTCACGACTTGTTAGTGAAAACCTCAACCTTAACTGTTAACTGTACAAAGTGTTCCATTTCTCTCCTTTTGTTCATTTAGAGGTGGAGAGGTCTTATCTTTTGGCTACTCAGTTGATGAGCATGCTCACTGTCTCCATGCTGCTGATTGTAAATCATGAGAAACCTCTGATTTCATCATTCTTCTTTTTTGTGGTGACAACCTGCATTGCAGCCACAATAAATGTTCAATGGGGTGTGTACAGTGTAATAATGGTAACAGGACTGAGAGGAGTCCAATTCAGTCTGAGTGATTTAACAAAATCAGATGACCACATAGCAGGAGTGCAATTCGTTTAGTCATAAGTAAGGTTACAGGCAGAATTGGAGGACACAAAGTCCTGTTAAAAAATTCGATGACCACATGTACAGTTGACATGTACAAATGATTTTAAAAGGTCTTGATAAAAGTTAAAAATTTGAACTGTTGAGTGTGTTTTGGCCCTGGTGCACAGGAAAAAGATATTCATTACAAGTGCATCTGTCCAAGAAATAGCATGCGGAAAATGACACCTTCTGTGCAATTAAACTATTTGTCCAATTGCAAGCATTGAGCTAAAATTGGGCCAATCAAATTTATGAATTTTGTTAATGTAGCTTTGATTCTTATGATAATGTGTTGTGCCAGAAAATGTCCAATGATACTCCTTCCAGTAAAGGTTTTTTCAGTTTGAACCCTCCAGTCCTCCAGAAATTCAATTTTTGCTTTATACTTTCCTATAAGAATTTTGGCTTGTGAAACCCCATTTCCCCTCAGAATTTCTGTTAAACATCGTTGGGTGGGTGTGGATATTTTCTGGAACCACACAATCACAAAATGTAATTTAGCAGCTCTTGGTAATTAAGCATGACATTAACCCAGTCTCTATAATTTTTTTTTGAAAAATCCCAGTGTCTAAAGCTAAAAAGCATATGTCTGCAAACACAAACTTGATCAACAGCTGTTTTGTTCTATTTGAAGAAATATTTTTTCAATAGAATCAAACAAAAATTGGTTTCAAAATTGGGTAGTTTGAGAAGTCAAGGGTAAAAGAATTACAGTGTTCAACTGAGGGAAGAAAAACGACTTTTGGTTTGAGTTATTGGGAAGTTAAAAAAAAAAAGGGTTTGAGAAATCAGGATTCCGAGGTACATGTACTGTATTGTATTGTCAACTGCTTATCCGAATAACCAGGCCCTGGCTTAAAGCTTGGTAAGGGACTAAACAGTATAAGTTAGGGCTTTCCATTCTACACTGTATTATTGTTAATTTCATTTTTTTTGGTTACATTTAGATGTAGATATCATGCGAGTGTCAGTATGTATATGCCTGTTCTTTGTTATTCTGTTTGCTGTTTTACGATGGATACCGAGATCTTTTACTATTGGGGAAGCCATGGTTATTTCAGAGACAATAGTTCTGCTGTCAGTTGATTCTTATACGAACCTTGGATTGAAGGTAAACTGCACTGATAAAAATATAAATTAAAAGTTGTTTGATACTCAAAGTTGTCAAAAGTAGCCACCATCTTCTCTAGACTACTCTTAACTGGACTATTCAATAGACATCTGATTCTTGGCCAATATCGAGCCATCTTGACCTGCCGCTTGGTCAATAACCCATATGTATCAACTCCCCCCCCCCCCCCCCCCACCTTCTTGGTTAGTTAGCTGCCATTCATGGTGCAGTGGGACCCCATTAATGCGGTCACCAACAGGCCATGAACATTTGGCCAATTTTATTTACGGGGCAGCCGTATTAACAGGGTTGGGTCAAATTTTAGGATTGGCCTAAATTGAGTGACTTCCTAACAGATATATTACAATTGCAACTTTTCTTTAATAAGCATCTACAGAATGATATAATTCATAAATGAACCTTCTATCATTACATACAATATTAACAGTGGAAAGATGAACATATCAACTAGTTTGAGTGAATTTTTAAAGGATTATACAGATTTGGGATTTCAGAACGTGGCCATTGGCCATGTTAACGAGGTGGCCATATTAAAGAGGTGACTGTAAGGCGAGGGTCCACTGTACTGTGTTAGTACCTCTTCTCTTTCTACATACAGAGTATTTTATGTTGGTCTCTGTATAGGTATGAATAAGTTTCACGACTTGCTCAGCAACATTAT
>NC_138145.1:39184648-39317148 GCF_964199315.1 Orbicella franksi | reverse complement strand
AAGGCAAAACCCGCGCCAAAAAGGTTTAAGGCGGAAAATGTGCCGCGGAAAAACAAGACGTTAAGGAATCGACGGACAGCTTAAAAAATACCCTTATTGCTGAAATGAGTTTCCTTGGGTGGGTTTCATTTTCTTCATCACTTCCGCCAGATTCCGACGAAGAATCTTGTTTGCAGCCTGCACTGACGTTGACTTTGATTTTTAAGCTACTTGCTCCAAGGATATTCGAACGTTCCAGATCTTCAGCAGATGTCGAGATTGTCGAAGGCGTTTGGCCAAACCAACAACCTTTGTCGCTTTCGGCAAGGTTTTCTTTTCTTTCCTTGACAATGTGGAGCTTTTTCTTTCTTCTTTGGGCCGGTTTTTTTCGTGTTCTTTACCCAAGGACTTTTTTCTGCTTTTGATTTTTCCAGAGGAGTTAGCGTAGAGTTTCCACGTGGGAATTTTTGTCAAGTGCGTAATGTAAATAAAAATATGCAAATGACATGAAATTCGAGCAATGAGCGTTTGCCGCGAAAATTACCCCAGGGTTCTCGCCCGTTGACAAGGTTGTGACACCTTCCTAGTTTATTAACTTTATTTGAAAATACGTGTTTTCTAAATAACTCGGCCGCTTTTTGAGATTTTTAATGTTTTTCTTTTGGAAACACTGGATAAAATGACGAACTTAAATTTTGTCCAATAAAAGAAAAAACGATTTTTTTGACCTCTGAAGGTGGGAAGTAACCTTAAAGAAAGTCTCTGTGAGCACCACAATTTCTGTTGCTGAATCGCTAGACGGCGAAAAACCACACAATTCACCCATGTTACTTTCGAAAATAGCTTTGTTAACATTGTTAGAAGCTGATAAGCGATTGAACCACGTTCTTAGACTGTTCATAGCCTCTCTATTTACGCACGCGAAAGAAACGGGCGTGAAGCACTTGGTCGTGGGGGGTGGGGTTTGCTAGCGAAGCGAGCAAGTGGTCCCCACCCCCTACCCAGTCAAGTCTTCCGTTTTGCGCTCGCGTCGCTATCTCCCGATTCTGTCCGCGCGTTCAACGATCGAATAGAAATACGAGAAAATAGAGGGCTGTAAAAAGTCTACCACGTTCTAATATATACCGTTTAATTTATAACAGGCAGCCCCAAGACTGTAGAGGGAACTTTAGCTGGTATCATATCACAGCTGGTATTTCTGTGGACTTTACACTACAACGGTAAAACAGTGTTTGTTACATATAGAAATCAGTGGCTACTCTGTACTAAGAAGTTCTTTTGATGGGTTCTTTGCCATTTTCAACCCGGTGCGAAGCTTGTGCTTTGGAAGCTTTTGCTAACAGAAGGAAGAAAGGGAAATAGTTAGATTCCGTTTCTAGTTTGCTTTCTGTACCATTCATTCCAAGCGGGCTAAGAACGTTTCGATGTTGGGTTTGCCTTTGTCTTCTCTGCTACGTTTTCGTTTGAAAAACCCGTAATGACTGTGAAATGGGCGGTTTAGGAGGTCTTTTGCGAGTTTCTTTGCTTTCCTACTCAGCGAAAAGCTTGCGACCAATTACATGTAGTAGCTTTGATCCGATCAACAGATTGAAGAAAGCCGATAATACTGAACTTTGCTTTTATTTTGCTTTCCGTGCCGTTCTTTCCTAGCAGGCTAAGAACTTTTAATCCTGTCCAAACTGATGCGTCTTCGTCTGAATTTTATTTATCATTCACTCTAAAACGATTAAAATCGCTAAAGCGGAGAAAACGACGACTTTCGACAAACACTTTCGAAAGTGAAGAAGACTTTTAAGACGACAGTTCTATTGTTTAAGTAGCTTTAAGTGAAGAGTTGTGAAAACTGAAACGTACCTTCTATTGTCGATCGTCTCAAAAAAATAATTAATTGCGGTTCGCTGTGATTTTATGCAAACCCTAGCATTTTCGGGGCAATTGTTGAGGGAAATATTTTAGTACGTCGGCAAGAATGAATTTGAAATCGGAAGCTTAAAAAAAAAAAAAAAAGTGCTTAAGTGGATGGTCCTCAGCGTATCATTTTCCTCAAACTTTCGACTTTCTGCCTTTTTTTCAGATATTCTGCTATTACCAAAGGAAAGATGGTTACCAGTTTCCGCCGCAGTAACAGCCGGGTCTCTGTTGGAGGCATGGACCTCTCAAATTGACAACATCATACTGTCACCTTTCTTGTGTTCACTTCTACTGTTTAAATGCAGATGAAGCACTGTCCGATGAGGTGTTCGTCGACAAATTCGTCCTTACCCATTAATACTACTGAACGAGAGTTACAGAGGGGTATTGTGAGAGGAAAATGTCTTTCCTTTCAAACAAGAAAGTAACGCCATACAACCTCGTTCCCAGGGTCCTCTCTCTTCCTCCCTCGAGAACGAGGTTGAGCAACATGTTGGGTCGATGTCTCTGTTAGCTTATGTGAGGGGAAGTTACCATGGCAACGTGACATACTCTTGTGCGGTAAAGTGTAGGAGTATCCACGTAGTTTTGCTATAGTTTTTGCTTGGACAACTGATTAGTAGAATTATATAAGAATTAAAACATCCTGTTCTTTTTTATAATTATACACACAGGCAACACAGCTTAAAACCATCTGCGTCATTCATTGAACTCAGGAAAATAAATTTGTTCATAAAGTGGGATTGAATAAAATACTGTAGACAGCAAGTAAGGTCTACGTGTCAGTTTTCTTTCGCGCATAACATTCGAGTTATGCGCACCAGTGACCTCGTTGTCTAAAGTGAAAGAAAACACTTCGAAGTCTCTTTAATATCATTCCGAATCAAGGAAGAACCATAGTTTGGTTTCGTTTGTTGGCCGCCTAGCAGTTTGCGGTTCTTTTTGTTTCGATGCAAATTATGTCCACGAGGCCAGGGAAAAGTAATGCGCTGATTTAAATAGGCATAGCAACTGTCGTTTATTCCTCGCTTTTGGATAGTTGCCATTCTTGTTTCAATCAGCGATCGAGTTGATCCGGTTCAAGGTTTGTCCCTGTTTAAAGAAAATGCGTGGGGCTGGGCTTCAGCGGTGTCATTTTATAACCTCAACGAAATGCGCTAGTGACAGTTGCGACAATTGCTTACCTGCTTTCTTGGAGGAGGGACTGTGTAATTTACACAGGAAGTCCGTTTTCCTCTCTTATAGTGTCAGTTCTCTCCTCCGTCCTCAAAAGAAAGAAAACCTTGAAAAGAGGCAAGTCTCTTGAGTGTTGAAGAGTTCTGTAGCCTGTAACTGAGCTCGAGCTCGATTCACGCGCCTGTCCTAAATTCTGTGGCTCACGCTTCGCTGGGAGGATTCGGCTACACATCTGAGACTGTTCCATAAGTTACAAAGTTCGTTCCATCGGTCCATTTCCTTGTCATGTGCACGTTGGGGATAACCTTGTTTATACTAAAACCGAGGGCAAGTGTAAGCCTATCTGAGGGAAAGTGGAAATGTAAATTATGATTGGCTACCAACAAGTCAATAAGAAACAGTATCTCTGGAGACAGATCTAACACAAACAAACAGAGGCGATTCGCACGCGCATATCGTGACAGATGTGTGCCAGTGTTTGTTTTATTCTTTAAAATTTATTTTTAGGAAAGGAAACTGAATTTCGCTTTGGTGGGACCAGTGTTGGTGGGAGTTCCCGTTTTTAAAACGGAAATTGAAAGAATGTCGATAGAATGTCCTTTGTTGCGATCGATTTTATTTTGTGTACTGTTGCTTGCGTTTTTGGTCTCAGCGTTTGATTTTTTCTTAGTATCGTGCGATTTCCACTATTTCGAAGAAGGATAATTATTTCCGGGATTACCATATGGGTTAGGTTAGGATTAGGTTCTTGAGTCAGGGAAAACAGGCGAATGTGTGAAACTGCTTATCAAAATCACTGCAATTTTACAATCTTATTTGCTCGTCTCAAATCAAATGATGCTATTTCTTGATTCTTCGTGGTCTTTTTAAAGGCCAAAAAATCGAATAACTCTTACAGCGATCGCACTGCAGCCCGCTAGCCGGAAGTTATTGAACAAGTCACGTGCTTTGAATGCAACTTTCGAGCTTGTGTCGTCACATCCTTTTAACAGCCATTATGATCCGCGGACTTCAGGTAAACCATGTCTAATATTGGAAAACTGTTTAAAATTGGAGGAAACAAAGCTCCAAGGCCGCCAAGAAAGGATTATGACGAGAATAGGAGCTCTAGTGAATGTTCTGAAGAAGACGAAAGCTATTTGGACCCACAAACAGTGCATCCTACATCGTCCCCAAACTCAACTCCAGTTCAGATGCCCAGCTATCCTCCTCCAAGACCGAATCATTCGCCAGCGAATCGCCGTGTTCATGACGTCGGAAAAAGGGCTTCGGTGCCCGTCACATTTGACCAAATGACTAAACCTCCTGTACCTAAAGCGAGATCGCAGAGGCCCCAAAGCGCTGAACATTTAAAGTCAGGCAAAGGGCCTGTTGTATCGCAAAGACTTGGCTTAAAGGTATGTGGTTCATTTTGTTAATTGCTGGATAATATCTGCCCGTGTGTCTTGCAGTGAACTTATACTTTCTGGTATCATTTTAATTGTGAGACACTCGTAATCTGTGTTCACTTCCTCAGCCACCCTATGGATCATAAAATATGTATTCCTTTAGGATTAGTTGTAAACTATAAGCTTGTATGGTTTCTCCAAATCATGCATACGTAAAGCTATACTTGCGAAATCTTGATCACGGATTGCTGAACATGCTGTGTGCATTGTTGCATTTTAATCCAAGACTGTGATACAGGGTGACCTTGTGGGCAAAGATATGTCAATAATGAAATTTTAAAGTGACTTGGATCTGTATTTTTCATAGATTATGGAGGAAGTTCAATCCTTCATTTTACAGACATGTACATTTTGATGTTTAGTTGTGGTTTAAGTTAAGCTTAAATTTGTTTTGGTTGGTATTTTGTACACCATTTTGATCTCTGTTTTCCTTTGGCTTAAATGATGATAACTAGCCAGTCTTACACAAAAGAAAACACAAATCAAATGAGCTTAACAAAATTTCATAGCAATGATAAATTAAACTACAAATTATTATCTATTAATTTTTTATTGAAAAATATGTTTAATTTTGTACTTCAATGGCTTATTTACTTGTATTTGCATCCCAACTGTGAATTATTTTTCTGCTGAAATGCTGGACATTTAAGAAATGTCAAGAATTTTACATTTATATTTAGGTGAAACTATGCTGCTAACAAAGGTAATCATGGTCTTCCCTGTCAAGGAAATAACCACGATTAAGGTTTCTAAAGAGTTAAATATGATACCTGGGAAAATGAAGAAGCTTTTGGGAACATTATTTAAATACGTATTTGACTAGAATCAAGGAAATATATATATATATATTTTTTGTTAAATACAGCGGAAGCCTCTGTAAGTGGACACCCTTACGATGCGCAAAAGTTGTCCGTTAATAAGAATAGTTCTCGTAAGACTAAGAGGCCACTAGAGTTGTTAAGGCAAGATGACTGCCTATGGGAGCTTGTCCAGCTTACAATTAACAGTGGGAATGCAAGAATACTACCAAATTATTACTATTATCTAGCTCTTATTAACCGAGCAGGAGGTCTGTATGGGAGAATCTTGATCGAGGTTGTGAGTACAGGCCGAACGCAGGGAGGTCTGTACACACAACCCAGGTCAAGATTCTCCCATACAGACTGACTTAGCTTGGTTAATAAGATGTTTATTATATGGCAAAGAAAGAAACTTTAATTCGTTTAATGTAACTGGTTTGCTGACATTTTGCTTGCAAACCGAGATGAGTTTAACTTAAACCTGACGAAATTTGCTCGTCCTCTTTACTTTTTTTTTTTTTGTCATTAAGCTTTTTGGCACTTCCATAAATGATTGAGGAGAAAATAAAAGAAAACGGTGAACAGTTTTGTATTTTGGCTCGCTACTTTTTCAATACAAAATAAAACCGGTCTAGATGGCGGTCTAGATGGGAAAATCTAGACCACGGTCAATATCGATTTCAGCCAATCAAACTCATGAATTCGGTAGTTCCCAGTCCTTGTGAGACACAGCCACATAATGATATTTTTTATTGCCTTGTGCAATGCTGCGATAATGGCGATAACTGCATGTACACAGTACTGTATACTGCAGTATTAGGACTGGCCCTTAGTGATTAAAGAGCAAGTGATTATTGCAGCCAGCATTAACATTAGCCTTAACAATCTCACGGCAACAAAAAGCAGTGATACAGTTTACAAATGTTTATGTAAAGTACATGTATCATTTTAAAGGTAGTCCCAATTCCTTTCTAGTGTCTGTTTCTGGGAGTTTAAAAACAAAGGAAAAGTATAGATCGTAAGATCGAGAATGTATGCTTACGGGAAAATGAGTAAATACAGAGGTTGTATGGGGGTTCAAACAGGGTTTTGTGAAGGTGATTGTTAGTAGAGCTGTTCACTTACGAGTGCACTGTAGTTAAAAATTGCATACATGTATGCTCACACATTCTTAGCTTTCTGATTGGTTGACTGAGTCTCAGTTATGAGCCATTATTCCTAAGTTTGACCTTATATGGAGAAAGTGTAGCAATTGTTGCCTCACTTAAAATGTTTTGGCAGGAAGTGACCGTTCTGTTTGAAAAATGGCTGAAAATATTCCTGGCCGCGGAAGGGAGAAGATAAAGTTGAATGCATAAGACACAAACAAACAAAACAATAAGGAGGATATACAAACAAACCTCATACGTTTTTATTGTGTTGTTATTGTTTTTCCATGATACTTCGTGACAAAATATATATGTTTAAGGGGGAGGGTTAGTGTCAATTTCTTGCTGTCCTTTTATCCTCAACAAAAACAGCAGATCTGTTGAGCTTTCTTTGGTGGGAAGTACAATTTATACATACATGTACATGTAATGAACAATCTCAGCCAAACTGGCTTTGAAGGAGCTACAGTAGCTTAACAATATTTGCACAACACTTGTGTGTAAAATAAAAAACTTATATCACTACTTTTTTATCAAAATTATCTTATACCAGGAATTCTATTTCCTGAATTTTATTGAGCAGTATTCACTTGCAGGATGGAAAGTACTGCAGGATTGAAAAATTATGCGAAAAATAGTGCATTGTGGTTTTGCAAAGTATTTAGTTTAAATTATGTTATTATTGAAATCAACCAAAAACAAGTTTATTGATCAACTTCAGAACTAGGTGCATTCTGTAAGCTACAATGTAGTTGTTCAAAATCGCAAACTTATGTGAACCCATTTAGATAATAGTTTTTTTCCGATTTTGTTGCAAACATTCTTACTACAGCTGTACATGCTTGTACATCTAGGCATACATACATGTGGGTACTATCAATTTAAACTAAATTCATGACAGTCACTGTATATTGTATTGTATTTTTTATCACGTAACTTTTTTATATCAAGGAAATACAAAAAAGGAGAAAAGACATACATGTGGCAAAACCCATCACTTGAATTGAAAGAAGTAATTTACATGTATTTATTAATAAATTTTAATTTGACAATATGTTTATGTGTAAATTTCCTAAATTATTTTATATTTTTAAACATACAGTACTATAGTATGCACATGCAACTGTAGGCAAATTGTAAGAATAATTTACACAGATGGGCAGAACTTTCTTTAATAGTTACAGCTGTCTTTAGTTCCTTTATAATACATAATTAATGGTTAGAATCTGTCTATTTTTTACAGAATGTTTCCTTTTTTCTTTCTCTGTTTGTGGAAGGCTTCACTATTTGGTCTGAACAAAACATGTTTCTCCAAATTTGATTTTAAAATTCAGTTGATGTAAACATGATAAAGATCTCTTTGTTGTTAGAGTATTAGCAGCTAATTTTCCCCAAGGGCTCTTTTCATTTCCTTGTCAGATATAGAAATCTCTTGACAATTACAGCAAATCATGTGGAACAGAAAATAATAAATTTTAATCATTTTCAAAATATATTTTTAGAAAAAAAAAATGTGGCTGTGTGGAAATATTTGTGCTCCAAGCATCTACTCCTTTTGAACAGTAACCTGGATTGATTGAAGTACATAAAATTACAATTTGTTCATGTGTATCAAATAGACATTTGAGTTGGTTTTGCTCCACAACTGCCATCTTTTCTGTGTGAATTACAGGTGTAAGGTTAAGAAATCATGTTTGGGAACAGTTAAGCTTGAGCCATGTGCAAATCACAATTGATTGGACATTGTAAACCTAATACATGTAATTCAATGAAAATATATGAATATTTGTGTTGTCCATTGACTATAATACATATAGACTCGGTACACATGGTTATGTCACAAGCTGATCAAAGTCTTACAGTGAGTCATGTCAAATCTCAAAATACTAAATTTGTCAGTATTCAATGTTTCTCTGGCACATATTGATCAACAGATTTCAAGCATTTAATAATAATTTCTATTCACAGGAAAGACTGTAGAAGTACATGAAGTTACAGTATGCTCATTAATGTTGAAATGGTTTTGAATGTCTTTTGTAAATTCACATGATTTTTTTTTTAATTTTCTACTCTTCATAATATAAGCTGGTAATTTTTTTAAAAGAAAAATCATTTAACACCAAAAACAAGAAGCTTTAAAACAAACCTTTAGGTGTTAGTACTCCTTCTTGAAAGCCTTTCTATCTGACAAATACATGAAGATTACAGTAAGCTATAAATGGGATTATTTCAATGTGACTTTCAGCTTTCTCAGAAAATTTGCATATTCAAATAGTATGTGTTTTGTAAAATTTGTTCTGGCAGGTGCCATGGCACAAGGCTCTTTTTTCCTTTTTAATTGCATACAGGTTTCTCCCAATTGAATACTCTTCCTGAATAGAAAAAATCCCTGATTTCCTTGACTGTTTTGTGGCAAAATTGCTTTAACAATCTCACAGAGGGAGGCCCATGCCAAATGTTGTTATTAAGTGGAATTCATTTTAAAAACCACAAGCCAATGTAAATAAAGAGTGTTATTTAATTAATGGACAAGCTCTCAAGAGAATTGTCAACACGTCAATGCAAAGTGCCCCCTAGCTAAAACAATCGATATTAGAGTTCTACACCAGCATGTTTCTTCAAAAGTGTAACTGTGTGCGAAGCTGTAAATCTGAGAAGAACCGGACAAAGGTGAACTGTGGAATATTGACGGGTTTTTTATTATTTTATCTCTTGGCCAAATTGTTTGGGTATTTCGGTCGGCTAAGAGGTGATTCAAAAGCATTTTGGCGGACATTTTTATTGAAGCAGTAATTTATATTCATGGGGTATTTTATTCTAAAATACTGTTTTAAAAATACGATCAGAACACAGTATACAATAATTATTCTGATATCATACCTCTTATGCGGTGTGGCTTTTCTGTTCTTACCTTTACAAAATATCTAGCAAATTATAGCTTTGAGGCAGTGAGATTGTAACAAACATGCACCTGTGTATAATATAATAATATTGTAAAATGAAACTTTATCCATAAACATTTCAATTTATACTTTCTGATGTTCTACATCTGTCAGTAAAATGATGAACATTAGCCAGGTTGCATCTTACAGGCATAAAAGAACCCTGGGTTAGAAATCTGTAAATAAATGTACTGTTTTTTTCAGTATTCAGTACATGAAGTCTTTGTTTGGCACAGAACTGAACAGGGATTTTAAAATATTTTACATTTTAATAAGCATGCAGTTGCATTGTCTATACAGTGTATAATGAATCAAACTTCATGAAAATGACTCGTCTGTGTTTATGGCCAGAATCCACCAGAGTGTTGCAACAAAATTAAGTAATCAGTTCATATTTTTCCCTATTGAATCAATCTGTGCTTTTGTCTAGTTTGTATTTGACAGATATCTGTTCAATCTATGGAGAACAGCTTTCAATATTTTTCATACTAACTACATATTCTTTCAGTGAAAAATCTGCCATGTTCATTCCCATTTAGAGAAAATAAAAATTGGCAATACTTTTCTGAACAGCTGTCTAATAAAATACAGTAGAAAAATATTAGCTTTGTCACAAAGAAGTAAACACTACATACATGTACAAAGTTCAATTTTGTGTAAATGCATTGTGAGTAAACTTATTTTTGCAGGAAGAGATTAAAAAAGTCTTAACCATATCTGAATCACTCTACAGTGTACATGTACACATAACATTGTATATTTAGAAACCTTTTTTATTCCCCTCTTTGAATACATGTTCCCACAGAACCAGGAAATCAAAATTTTCATGTCGAATATCAGTGTTAAGGTAATTCCTCTGAAATAAAAGTGACAATAGATTTTTGTTCAAACTTTGTCCACTGAATATTTATCATATGATAACTTCAATTTTGAAATAAAGGGGGGTGCCCATGCTCGTTAAGGAGCAGTGAGGCATTGAAAATGCCCCATTTTGGCATTATTTAATGCTTATTATAAGAACGCATTCCCAGTAATTGTAACATCTTCGTGAGCCCGGACTCATACGAACACGCATTAAACTACAGTCAATACATTGTGTCGGACACAAATAAAGGTTTTAAGTTTGATTCAGCCAGTAAGCTAAATCCTTGGTTAAAACTTTGAACCAAATTTCTTGACGTGGCTACCGACTGCCAAATAGAAAAGACCACCGTGTATCTGCTATTTTTATTTATTCAATTTTCAGCAATAGAAATTAGATCAGTCTTTTCTCACGCAAAGCTTATGATTAGTTGATTACAATGAGTGGAAAAAAATTGGGGTGCCCGTGCTCGTTGGTGAGCTAGAGCCATTTTTCAACTGACAGAGCTCAATATCAAGGCAATTCCGTCATGTTTTCAATGTGCGTGTGCATGAGCGCGCGCTTATGACGCCATAAATTATGCGCAGTAAGGATGCGCAATGCAAATGTGAGGAATGACCTTAAGACAGTTTTTTTTTTTTTTCAGTTTTCTTTTAAAGAGTAAAAATTGTAATATATATTAAGAATTTAGCTGCCTGGGACAGTTTGATCGTGAAGACTGAAAGGGAAATTAAAGATAAATTTGCTATCACTGTGCTTACTGTTTATATAATCAGGAAAACAACTCTGATACACATGTACAATGTATGTACGTAATAATTAATTCTTACTAGTATTTTGTCAATACCCTCACTCTTAGATGCCTGGTGATGATTACTCTGATCCATGGGATGCCAAAAAAGCTCATTCTCCTGGGGGAGACTATTCAGATCCTTGGGATGCGAAAAAAGCTCAACCACCCACTGATTATTATTGCGACCCATGGGACAAGAAACCAACACCTGCTGATGCAAGTAGAAAGACTTCAAAAGATGATTATATTGATCCATGGGATGCAAGGCAAGATGGTTCAACACAGGTTGAAATGATGCAAACTACAGAAAAATCCAAACAACAAAGTAGTGACGACTCAGATGAGGAAAGCTATGATGAACCGTATGACCTTGGAAAGGTTATGGCATTAGACGAGCAGGCAAAGCGATTTTCTTTGAAGGGCATGCGTCCATCATCTTTGGATGGGTCACCTGAACATGAAGAGAGGAGCATTAGGAAGAACTTTGATTATGTGTCTGAAAGTGCAGCCAAAAAGTAATCCACTTAAATTTTTACTTCATATTGATTTTCTTACATAACTCCTATGTACTGTATAGTGAGAGCATCAGGTGCCACATGAGTACTGTATATTCTGAAGCATGGCGTAGCCATGGTTATTGCTATGTACTCCCCTACTTCCTAGTTGGGAGGTGCAGTGGCTTTATGACTCTGGATCAAGTGGCCCGGGTTGTAGCCCTGACCGGGGAACATTGTCTTGTATTCTTGGGTAAAGCACTCTGGCAGTGCCTCTCTCCACCCAGGTGTACAAATGGGTACCAATGAATTTAATTCCGGGGGTACAGTGTAACCTTGCAATAGACTAGTGTCCCATCCAGGGGGGAGTAGAGCTACTCCTACTGTAGTTGCTGCATACCACAGAAATTAGAAATAAGCACCAGTAGATGGCCCTGTACTTGCCTGTGATGGAATACTACATGTAGTCCAATGCAGGTTACTCATGTATCCAAAACAAATGTGTATGATATGTACTCCTGGATGAAGAGAGACACTGTGATAGTAATGCCTCTTGCTCAAGAATATGACACATGACCTCGACAGCCGGGTCTCTGTTAGAGGCATGGACCTCTCAGATTGACAACATCATACTGTCACCTTTCTTGTGTTCACTTCTACTGTTTAAATGCAGATGAAGCACTGTCCGATGAGGTGTTCGTCGACAAATTCGTCCTTACCATTAATACTACTGAACAAGAGTTACAGAGGGGTATTGTGAGAGGAAAATGTCTTTCCTTTCAAACAAGAAAGTAGCGCCATACAACCTCGTTCCCAGGGTCCTCTCTCTTCCTCCCTCGAGAACGAGGTTGAGCGACATGTTGGGTCGATGTCTCTGTTAGCTTATGTGAGGGGAAGTTACCATGGCAACGTGACATACTCTCGTGCGGTAAAGTGAAGTGAGAGTTTTTGGAGTATCCACGTAGTTTTGCTATAGTTTTTGTTTGGACAACTGATTAATAGAATTATTAAGAATTAAAACATCCCGTTCTTTTTTATAATTATACACACAGTCAACACAGCTTAAAACCATCTGCGTCATTCATTGAACTCAGGAAAATAAATTTGTTCATAAAGTGGGATTGAATAAAATACTGTTGACAGCAAGCAAGGTCTACGTATGAGTTTTCTTTCGCGCACAACATTCGAGTTATGCGCACCAGTGACCTCGTTGTCTAAAGTGAAAGAAAACACTTCGAAATCTCTTTAATATCATTCCGAATCAAGGAAGAACCATAGTTTGGTTTCGTTTGTTGGCCGCCTAGTAGTTTGCGGTTCTTTTTGTTTCGATGCAAATTATGTCCACGAGGCCAGGGAAAAGTAATGCGCTGATTTAAATAGGCATAGCAACTGTCGTTTATTCCTCGCTTTTGGATAGTTGCCATTCTTGTTTCAATCAGCGATCGAGTTGATCCGGTTCAAGGCTTGCCCCTGTTTAAAGAAAATGTGTGTGGGTGGGCTTCAGCGGTGTCATTTTATAACCTCAACGAAATGCGCTAGTTACAGTTGCGACAATTGCTTACCTGCTTTCTTGGAAGAGGGGCTGTGCAATTTACACAGGAAGTCTGTTTCCCTCTCTTATAGTGTCAGTTCTCTCCTCCGTCCTCAAAAGAAAGAAAACCTTGAAAAGAGGCAAGTCTGTTGAGTGTTGAAGAGTTCTGTAGCCTGTAACTGAGCTCGAGCTCGATTCACGCGCCTGTCCTAAATTCTGTGGCTCACGCTTCGCTGGGAGGGTTCGGCTACACATCTGAGACTGTTCCATAAGTTACAAAGTTCGTTCCCTCGGTCCATTTCCTTGTCACGTGCACGCTGGGGATAACCTTGTTTATACTAAAACCGAGGGCAAGTGTAAGCCTATCTGAGGGGAAGTGGAAATGTAAATTATGATTGGCTACCAACAAGTCAATAAGAAACAGTATCTCTGGAGACAGATCTAACTCAAACAAACGGAGGTGATTCGCACGCGCATATCGTGACAGATGTGTGCCAGTGTTTGTTTTATTCTTTAAAATTTATTTTTAGGAAAGGAAACTGAATTTCGCTTTGGTGGGACTAGTGTTAGTGGGAGTTCCCGTTTTTAAAACGGAAATTGAAAGAATGTCGATAGAATGTCGTTTATTGCGATCGATTTTATTTTATGCACTGTTGCTTGCGTTTTTGGTCTCGGCGTTTGATTTTTCCTTAGTATCGTGCGATTTCCACTATTTCGAAGAAAGATAATTATTTCCGGGATTACCATATGGGTTAGGTTAGGATTAGGTTCTTGATGCAGGGAAAACAGGCGAATGTGTGAAACTGCTTATCAAAATCGCTGCAATTTTACAATCTTGTTTGCTCGTCTCAAATCAAATGATGCTATTTCTTGATTTTTCGTGGTCTTTTTAAAGGCCAAAAAATCGAATAACTCTTACAGCGATCGCACTGCAGCCCGCTAGCCGGAAGTTATTGAACAAGTCACGTGCTTTGAATGCAACTTTCGAGCTTGTGTCGTCACATCCTTTTAACAGCCATTATGATCCGCGGACTTCAGGTAAACCATGTCTAATATTGGAAAACTGTTTAAAATTGGAGGAAACAAAGCTCCAAGGCCGCCAAGAAAGGATTATGACGAGAATAGGAGCTCTAGTGAATGTTCTGAAGAAGACGAAAGCTATTTGGACCCACAAACAGTGCATCCTACATCGTCCCCAAACTCAACTCCAGTTCAGATGCCCAGCTATCCTCCTCCAAGACCGAATCATTCGCCAGCGAATCGCCGTGTTCATGACGTCGGAAAAAGGGCTTCGGTGCCCGTCACATTTGACCAAATGACTAAACCTCCTGTACCTAAAGCGAGATCGCAGAGGCCCCAAAGCGCTGAACATTTAAAGTCAGGCAAAGGGCTTGTTGTATCGCAAAGACTTGGCTTAAAGGTATGTGGTTCATTTTGTTAATTGCTGGATAATATCTGCCCGTGTGTCTTGCAGTGAACTTATACTTTCTGGTATCATTTTAATTGTGAGACACTCGTAATCTGTGTTCACTTCCTCAGCCACCCTATGGATCATAAAATATGTATTCCTTTAGGATTAGTTGTAAACTATAAGCTTGTATGGTTTCTCCAAATCATGCATACGTAAAGCTATACTTGCGAAATCTTGATCACGGATTGCTGAACATGCTGTGTGCATTGTTGCATTTTAATCCAAGACTGTGATACAGGGTGACCTTGTGGGCAAAGATATGTCAATAATGAAATTTTAAAGTGACTTGGATCTGTATTTTTCATAGATTATGGAGGAAGTTCAATCCTTCATTTTACAGACATGTACATTTTGATGTTTAGTTGTGGTTTAAGTTAAGCTTAAATTTGTTTTGGTTGGTATTTTGTACACCATTTTGATCTCTGTTTTCCTTTGGCTTAAATGATGATAACTAGCCAGTCTTACACAAAAGAAAACACAAATCAAAGGAGCTTAACAAAATTTCATAGCAATGATAAATTAAACTACAAATTATTATCTATTAATTTTTTATTGAAAAATATGTTTAATTTTGTACTTCAATGGCTTATTTACTTGTATTTGCATCCCAACTGTGAATTATTTTTCTGCTGAAATGCTGGACATTTAAGAAATGTCAAGAATTTTACATTTATATTTAGGTGAAACTATGCTGCTAACAAAGGTAATCATGGTCTTCCCTGTCAAAGAAATAACCACGATTAAGGTTTCTAAAGAGTTAAATATGATACCTGGGAAAATGAAGAAGCTTTTGGGAACATTATTTAAATACGTATTTGACTAGAATCAAGGAAATATATATATATATATATATTTTTTTTTTTTTTTTTTTTTGTTAAATACAGCGGAAGCCTCTGTAAGTGGACACCCTTGCGATGCGCAAAAGTTGTCCGTTAATAAGAATAGTTCTCGTAAGACTAAGAGGCCACTAGAGTTGTTAAGGCAAGATGACTGCCTATGGGAGCTTGTCCAGCTTACAATTAACAGTGGGAATGCAAGAATACTACCAAATTATTACTATTATTTAGCTCTTATTAACCGAGCAGGAGGTCTGTATGGGAGAATCTTGATCGAGGTTGTGAGTACAGGCCGAACGCAGGGAGGTCTGTACACACAACCGAGGTCAAGATTCTCCCATACAGACTGACTTAGCTTGGTTAATAAGATGTTTATTATATGGCAAAGAAAGAAACTTTAATTCGTTTAATGTAACTGGTTTGTTGACATTTTGCTTGCAAACCGAGATGAGCTTAACTTAAACCTGCCAAAATTTGCTCGTCCTCTTTACTTTTTTTTTTTTTTTGTCATCAAGGTTTTGGCACTTCCATAAATGATTGAGGAGAAAATAAAAGAAAACGGTGAACAGTTTTGTATTTTGGCTCGCTACTTTTTCAATACAAAATAAAACCGGTCTAGATGGCGGTCTAGATAGGAAAATCTAGACCACGGTCAATATCGATTTCAGCCAATCAAACTCATGAATTCGGTAGTTCCCAGTCCTTGTGAGACACAGCCACATAATGATATTTTTTATTGCCTTGTGCAATGCTACAATAATGGCGATAACTGCATGTACACAGTACTGTATACTGCAGTATTAGGACTGGCCCTTAGTGATTAAAGAGCAAGTGATTATTGCAGCCAGCATTAACACTAGCCTTAACAATCTCACGGCAACAAAAAGCAGTGATACAGTTTGCAAATGTTTATGTAAAGTACATGTATCATTTTAAAGGTAGTCCCAATTCCTTTCTAGTGTCTGTTTCTGGGAGTTTAAAAACAAAGGAAAAGTATAGATCGTAAGATCGAGAATGTATGCTTACGGGAAAATGAGTAAATACAGAGGTTGTATGGGGGTTCAAACAGGGTTTTGTGAAGGTGATTGTTAGTACTGTAGAGCTGTTCACTTACGAGTGTCTGTTAAGAGAGTTTGCACTGTAGTTAAAAATTGCATACATGTATGCTCACACATTTTTAGCTTTCTGATTGGTTGACTGAGTCTCAGTTATGAGCCATTATTCCTAAGTTTGACCTTATATGGAGAAAGTGTAGCAATTGTTGCCTCACTTAAAATGTTTTGGCAGGAAGTGACCGTTCTGTTTGAAAAATGGCTGAAAATATTCCTGGCCGCGGAAGGGAGAAGATAAAGTTGAATGCATAAGACACAAACAAACAAAACAATATGGTGGATATACAAACAAACCTCATACGTTTTTATTGTGTTGTTATTGTTTTTCCATGATACTTTGTGACAAAATATATATATTTGAGGGGGAGGGTTAGTGTCAATTTCTTGCTGTCCTTTTATCCTCAACAAAAACAGCAGATCTGTTGAGCTTTCTTTGGTGGGAAGTACAATTTATACATACATGTACATGTAATGAACAATCTCAGCCAAACTGGCTTTGAAGGAGCTACAGTAGCTTAACAATATTTGCACAACACTTGTGTGTAAAATAAAAAAACTTATATCACTACTTTTTTATCAAAATTATCTTATACCAGGAATTCTATTTCCTGAATTTTATTGAGCAGTATTCACTTGCAGGATGTTAAGTACTGCAGGATTGCAAAATTATGCGAAAAATAGTGCATTGTGGTTTTGCAAAGTATTTAGTTTAATTAACAATTATTCCATGAAACCACGTTGGATATGAAGTGATAAATAACCAACGAGCGCGTAGCGCGAGTTGGTTATGATCACTTCATATCCAACAAGGTCGAATGGAATAATTGTTTTAGTATATTCTTAATCGGGTTTTTGCCGCCGATTTTTATTTCAACAATTTTACAGAGCGGAAAATTTTTAAACTTGGCGCACTGTTTTCCATATAAGGTAAAACTCCGACTAATGGCTCATAGTCGGAGTTTTTGAGCCAATCAGAGAGCTAGAAATGCAATAGTCGGAGCTGAGAATATACTAAATTATGTTATTATTGAAATCAACCAAAAACAAGTTTATTGATCAACTTCAGAACTAGGTGCATTCTGTAAGCTACAATGTAGTTGTTCAAAATCGCAAACTTGTGTGAACCCATTTAGATAATAGTTTTTTTCCGATTTTGTTGCAAACATTCTTACTACAGCTGTACATGCTTGTACATCTAGGCATACATACATGTGGGTACTATCAATTTAAACTAAATTCATGACAGTCACTGTATATTGTATTGTATTTTTTATCACGTAACTTTTTTATATCAAGGAAATACAAAAAAGGAGAAAAGACAGATACATGTGGCAAAACCCATCATTTGAATTGAAAGAAGTAATTTACATGTATTTATTAATAAATTTTAATTTGACAATATGTTTATGTGTAAATTTCCTTAATTATTTTATATTTTTAAACATACAGTACTATAGTATGCACATGCAACTGTAGGCAAATTGTAAGAATAATTTACACAGATGGGCAGAACTTTCTTTAATAGTTACAGCTGTCTTTGGTTCCTTTATAATACATAATTAATGGTTAGAATCTGTCTATTTTTTACAGAATGTTTCCTTTTTTCTTTCTCTGTTTGTGGAAGGCTTCACTATTTGGTCTGAACAAAACATGTTTCTCCAAATTTGATTTTAAAATTCAGTTGATGTAAACATGATAAAGATCTCTTTGTTGTTAGAGTATTAGCAGCTAATTTTCCCCAAGGGCTCTTTTCATTTCCTTGTCAGAGATAGAAATCTCTTGATAATTACAGCAAATCATGTGGAACAGAAAATAATAAATTTTAATCATTTTCAAAATATATTTTTAGAAAAAAAAAATGTGGCTGTGTGGAAATATTTGTGCTCCAAGCATCTACTCCTTTTGAACAGTAACCTGGATTGATTGAAGTACATAAAATTACAATTTGTTCATGTGTATCAAATAGGCATTTGAGTTGGTTTTGCTCCACAACTGCCATCTTTCCTGTGTGAATTACAGGTGTAAGGTTAAGAAATCATGTTTGGGAACAGTTAAGCTTGAGCCATGTGCAAATCACAATTGATTGGACATTGTAAACCTAATACATGTAATTCAATGAAAATATATGAATATTTGTGTTGTCCATTGACTATAATACATATAGACTCAGTACACATGGTTATGTCACAAGCTGATCAAAGTCTTACAGTGAGTCATGTCAAATCTCAAAATACTAAATTTGTCGGTATTCAATGTTTCTCTGGCACATATTGATCAATAGATTTCAAGCATTTAATAATAATTTCTATTCACAGGAAAGACTGTAGAAGTACATGAAGTTACAGTATGTTCATTAATGTTGAAATGGTTTTGAATGTCTTCTGTAAATTCACATGATTTTTTTTTTAATTTTCTACTCTTCATAATATAAGCTGGTAATTTTTTTAAAAGAAAAATCATTTAACACCAAAAACAAGAAGCTTTAAAACAAACCTTTAGGTGTTAGTACTCCTTCTTGAAAGCCTTTCTATGTGACAAATACATGAACATTGCAGTAAGCTATAAATGGGATTATTTCAATGTGACTTTCAGCTTTCTCAGAAAATTTGCATATTCAAATAGTATGTGTTTTGTAAAATTTGTTCTGGCAGGTGCCATGGCACAAGGCTCTTTTTTCCTTTTTAATTGCATACAGGTTTCTCCCAATTGAATACTCTTCCTGAATAGAAAAAATCCCTGATTTCCTTGACTGTTTTGTGGCAAAATTGCTTTAACAATCTCACAGAGGGAGGCCCATGCCAAATGTTGTTATTAAGTGGAATTCATTTTAAAAACCACAAGCCAATGTAAATAAAGAGTGTTATTTAATTAATGGACAAGCTCTCAAGAGAATTGTCAACACGTCAATGCAAAGTGCCCCCTAGCTAAAACAATCGATATTAGAGTTCTACACCAGCATGTTTCTTCAAAAGTGTAACTGTGTGCGAAGCTGTAAATCTGAGAAGAACCGGACAAAGGTGAACTGTGGAATATTGACGGGTTTTTTATTATTTTATCTCTTGGCCAAATTGTTTGGGTATTTCGGTCAGCTAAGAGGTGATTCAAAAGCATTTTGGCGGACATTTTTATTGAAGCAGTAATTTATATTCATGGGGTATTTTATTCTAAAATACTGTTTTAAAAATACGATCAGAACACAGTATACAATAATTATTCTGATATCATACCTCTTATGCGGTGTGGCTTTTCTGTTCTTACCTTTACAAAATATCTAGCAAATTATAGCTTTGAGGCAGTGAGATTGTAACAAACATGCACCTGTGTATAATATAATAATATTGTAAAATGAAACTTTATCCATAAACATTTCAATTTATACTTTCTGATGTTCTACATCTGTCAGTAAAATGATGAACATTAGCCAGGTTGCATCTTACAGGCATAAAAGAACCCTGGGTTAGAAATCTGTAAATAAATGTACTGTTTTCTTCAGTATTCAGTACATGAAGTCTTTGTTTGGCACAGAACTGAACAGGGATTTTAAAATATTTTACATTTTAATAAGCATGCAGTTGCATTGTCTATACAGTGTATAATGAATCAAACTTCATGAAAATGACTCGTCTGTGTTTATGGCCAGAATCCACCAGAGTGTTGCAACAAAATTAAGTAATCAGTTCATATTTTTCCCTATTGAATCAATCTGTGCTTTTGTCTAGTTTGTATTTGACAGATATCTGTTCAATCTATGGAGAACAGCTTTCAATATTTTTCATACTAACAATACATATTCTTTCAGTAAAAAATCTGCCATGTCCGTTCCCATTTAGAGAAAATAAAAATTGGCAGTACTTTTCTGAACAGCTGTCTAATAAAATACAGTAGAAAAATATTAGCTTTGTCACAAAGAAGTAAACACTACATACATGTACAAAGTTCAATTTTGTGTAAATGCATTGTGAGTAAACTTATTTTTGCAGGAAGAGATTAAAAAAATCTTAACCATATCTGAATCACTCTACAGTGTACATGTACACATAACATTGTATATTTAGAAACCTTTTTTATTCCCCTCTTTGAATACATGTTCCCACAGAACCAGGAAATCAAAATTTTCATGTCGAATATCAGTGTTAAGGTAATTCCTCTGAAATAAAAGTGACAATAGATTTTTGTTCAAACTTTGTCCACTGAATATTTATCATATGATAACTTCAATTTTGAAATAAAAAAGGTGGGTGCCCATGCTCATTAAGGAGCAGTGAGGCATTGAAAATGCCCCATTTTGACATTATTTAATGCTTATTATAAGAACACATTCCCAGTAATTGTAACATCTTTGTGAGCCCGGACTCATACGAACACGCATTAAACTACAGTCAATACATTGTGTCGGACACAAATAAACGTTTTAAGTTTGATTCAGCCAGTAAGCTAAATCCTTGGTTAAAACTTTGAACCAAATTTCTTGACGTGGCTACCGACTGCCAAATAGAAAAGATCACCGTGTATCTGCTATTGTTCTTATTTATTCAATTTTCAGCAATAGAAATTAGATCAGTCTTTTCTCACGCAAAGCTTATGATTAGTTGATTACAATGAGTGGAAAAAAAAAATTGGGGTGCCCGTGCTCGTTGGTGAGCTAGAGCCATTTTTCAACTGACAGAGCTCAATATCAAGGCAATTCCGTCATGTTTTCAATGTGCGCGTGCACGAGCGCGCGCTAATGACGCCATAAATTATGCGCAGTAAGGATGCGCAATGCAAATGTGAGGAATGACCTTAAGACAGATTTTTTTTTTTTTCAGTTTTCTTTTAAAGAGTAAAAATTGTAATATATATTAAGAATTTAGCTGCCTGGGACAGTTTGATCTTGAAGACTGAAAGGGAAATTAAAGATAAATTTGCTATCACTGTGCTTACTGTTTATATAATCAGGAAAACAACTCTGATACACATGTACAATGTATGTACGTAATAATTAATTCTTACTAGTATTTTGTCAATACCCTCACTCTTAGATGCCTGGTGATGATTACTCTGATCCATGGGATGCCAAAAAAGCTCATTCTCCCGGGGGAGACTATTCAGATCCTTGGGATGCGAAAAAAGCTCAACCACCCACTGATGATTATTGCGACCCATGGGACAAGAAACCAACACCTGCTGATGCAAGTAGAAAGACTTCAAAAGATGATTATATTGATCCATGGGATGCAAGGCAAGATGGTTCAACACAGGTTGAAATGATGCAAACTACAGAAAAATCCAAACAACAAAGTAGTGAGGACTCAGATGAGGAAAGCTATGATGAACCGTATGACCTTGGAAAGCTTACGGTATACGACGAGCAGCCAAAGCGATTTTCTTTGAAGGGCATGCGTCCATCATCTTTGGATGGGTCACCTGAACATGAAGAGAGGAGCATTAGGAAGAACTTTGATTATGTGTCTGAAAGTGCAGCCAAAAAGTAATCCACTTAAATTTTTACTTAATATTGATTTTCTTACATAAATCCTATGTACTGTATAGTGAGAGCATCAGGCGCCACATGAGTACTGTATATTCTGAAGCATGGCGTAGCCATGGTTATTGCTATGTACTCCCGTACTTCCTAGTTGGGAGGTGCAGTGGCTTTATGACTCTGGATCAAGTGGCCCGGGTTGTAGCCCTGACCGGGGAACATTGTCTTGTATTCTTGCGTAAAGCACTCTGGCAGTGCCTCTCTCCACCCAGGTGTACAAATGGGTACCAATGAATTTAATTCCGGGGGTACAGTGTAACGTTGCAATAGACTAGTGTCCCATCCAGGGGGGAGTAGAGCTACTCCTACTGTAGTTGCTGCATACCACAGAAATTAGAAATAAGCACCAGTAGATGGCCCTGTACTTGCCTGTGATGGAATGCTACATGTAGTCCAATGCAGGTTACTCATGTATCCAAAACCAATGTGTATGATATGTACTCCTGGATGAAGAGAGACACTGTGATAGTAATGCCTCTTGCTCAAGAATATGACACATGACCTCGACTAGAGTTTAACATCCCGGGCTGTCCTGCACACTTACTAGCCATCTTACATGTAGGCCACCACACACTCCTACCATAACAGTTGCTAAGTCATAATTTGTTATGGCATTTTGAGACCATGTGGCCTCCAAAATGAGTTGATTGGCTCAAAGGTTTTCTTGTGTGTGGTAATTTGAACCAACAAAAAGGATATAAATTATTTTGTTTTCCTTGATCTAAAATTAAAAAGAAAAAATCTTTTTTGTCCCAAGACAACAGACTCCAAGCAAGGATATCAGACCTGCTGACGATTATGACTCACCATGGGAAAGCAAATCCTTCCTAGGAATGAAACAAACATCTCCTAACTTACCACAAGAAAAATCACAAGCTCCAGTCAGCGACACAAGACCAGCTGATGACTACGATAAGCCATGGGAATGGAACAAAAAGACACATTTGAATGGTCACACACAACCACCTAAACAGCGTGAGCCCCTCCAGTCACCTAAAGCTGATGAACGACCAGCTGATGATTATGACGCACCATGGGAGTGGTCCAAGTCTGGCCAAGCTGCATCTATGATGAAAGAAAAGGAGGCAGCTCCCCCACCCAAACCACCAAGAGTATTTGCAGAAGGTGAATCACCCGTTGACCCAAGTTTGCCCCTGGAACAACAAGGGTAAGGTTCAAACCTTGTGATGATGTACATTGTACTCAGTTATAAATGTCATCTGTGTGCACCCTGCTCCCTAAGCAAACTTTCTCCCCCCCCCCCCCAGAAAATTCTCAAATCTAGAGTCTCAGCAATCCGTGCCTGTTTAGTGCAGACACCTTGTTTTTGAAAATATCCTAACCATTCCACACTTTTCCCAGCTTGATCCTCATGAGAATTCTGCACAATATAAAATGTGAATCAAAAAAGAAACCAGGGGGCATTTCACAGTCAGTTAGGATGTTACTGCATGGTTCGTACGGGTTATTGAAAACCTGGAAAGTCATAGAATTCAAGAATTTTATTTTCCAGGCCTGGAAAGTCATGGAATTTAAATGTTGGTCATGGAAAGTCATGGAAAATAATGGTTAAGTCTAGTATGTTTATTGCTGCACATGTCAAAACAAGAACAAAATAAAATAAAGGCAAGTTACAGAGAAATCAGCCTCCCACGCAGATGTTCTGAAGGTTATTTGAACTAAATGCATTTTGGCAAATGCCAGAGATTACAAACAAATGCAAATTTGACCCAAGACAAGGATAGTTTTGAGAATTTTCGAAAGTGACAGGCAAACTTAAGGTCATGGAAAAAAGGAAAGGGTCATGGAAAAGGTCATGGAAAGTCATGGAATTTGAAGAATTTAAAAGAGTACAAACTCTGTACTATTGCATCTTCAGTAGTAGCTTCAATTACTGATTGAACTTGTGTTGCGTTAACAGACAGTTCTAAGTTTCGGGCTGCTTACAGAAGACAATGAACATATAAAACATGTACTAGTAATGTACTGTCTAATAGTAACAAGTCTTGATCTTTTAAATACATGTACAGTTGGTATCACGGGCCTATCAAGAGACTGGAAGCAGAGAAACTTTTACAGACTGCCGTGGACTGCAGCTTCTTGTTGCGAAACAGTGAGAGTAGTAAAAATGACTTCTCTCTGTCTGTAAGGTAAAAATGATTTTTCTTAAATTTATGTCACTATATGTAGGCTTTGTTTTTAATCATCCAAACATAATTGAATTTATATTGATATGACAAGATTACATTACAAAATTTGAATGCTTGGATGCTTGGTGATAGTTATGTATATATACATGTACCTTGCATCAAATTTGTTTTTAAATTTTAATAATTTTCTTTTAATTTTTTTCCTCTTCTCAGAAATAACAACACCTTTATGCATTTGAAAATTGTGTCAAAGGGCAACAAATATATCTTGGGACAATTTAGCAAACCATTTGATACAGTACCAGAAATGATTCACTATTACTCTGTGAACAAACTCAACATCCGCGGAGCTGAGCACAAAAAACTTTTACACCCAGTGGTTCAAGCACCGGAGTATTTTACACTAGAGGCTCCTGGATATTCTACAGCGATGTGAGAATTAGAATTTGCCAGATTCCTGGTGGAATTCAAGAAGGTTTTGCCTGATTTCGTTGTCAATGCAACAATGGGTATTTCACTGTTGAATTGAACAGTAAAATGGAGAAGAGAAAATCCTGATTTGCCATCATGGTAGGAACTACAGTGACTGTAATTCAAGACTTCTGAGATAAAATAGTAGAATTATAAATAATTGTAATAAATTAAGTTTTAATTAATTCCGTAATTGAAACGCCTTGTATGTTCAAGGGAATTGTATTTTTATCAGAACAGAACATCCTTATTATCAAACGTTGTGTCAAATGAGACATAAATTATAATAGTACAGGGAAATGTACATGTACCTTGTGTGCAGTAGGAATCACAACCCTTATGAGTGTTTTTTGACATTTCCCAAGCTTTTTCTTTTTTTAGATAATCAGAGTTTTTCTTGGACAAGACTTGTAGTGTATGCTACAAGTCATGTACATGTAGGTGCACCGCTTTGGCTTCCATGTATGCTTTTTAATATCAATCTATTGGGAAAGCGGCGAAGTACTTTATGGAATTACTGATGGTGATGTATTGGTTGTGCTTACAGTGAGTAAACTGTGTTACAGAATAAAAAATTCGAAAATTGTACTTGGTATATGAATACGTTTAGAAGAATACATGAAGGAAGCTCTCATTAGAAACTGTGGTACCCCAGCAGTACATGTAATTAGTATTGAGGAAATGAATATCGCTTGCCAATTCACTAATAAATATGATTTAAGGTAGGAGGTTGATAAAACATGATGTTGTATAGTAGGTTTGTAATTTACAGTTCTCTAGAGTCATTTTAATTTTGTAATTTACATTTACTTAGAAATGAAAGTGTTTCAACTTAGCTCAGTAGTGTATGTAGTTGTCACTCTGGCTTAAATACAGTAAAAACAAGGACTACACTGTACAATTTGAAGTGGATTTGGTAATTTATTACTCTTCCATAGAATCTAGAACCAATGTTTCGAGGTTTAATCTAGAATTTTTACGTGATAAAAAATCTGCAATCTAAATAGCTATTACATGTACATGAATCCAGTATTTAGGAACCAGAATCTGGACTGCTAAAATCTGGCATGAAAGACTCCTCATTCAGTTTACTATAAATCTGCCGTTACATGCACCAGGAATAAACATAATTTATATTTCAGACAATTCCAATTCCAATTTTTTTATTTGTGTCTTAGGTTTCTTATTTTACTTGGTTTTGTTCTAAAATTAAGTTTCTATGCAAGATTTTAGTCCAATTAAATAACAGGTCTATATAGTAAAACTGACAAACATAGACTAATAAAACTGACAAATATATTTTGAAAGCTGTAAGAATAAAGCTTGAGTGAATCTTGCCCTGACGAGGAAGGTTTTGACTTATTATTAGGATTTTTTCGGGGATAAGTGGTACTTGAAATACATTGACAAAGTTAACAAAATCAGGACACATTTAAATCTTTCACTCACTGAGACAAACGTTTGGGACTGTTGACAAAATTGTTGACAAAACTGTTGACAAAACTGTTGACAAAACTGTTGACAAAACTGTTGACGAAACTGTTGACAAAACTTCGGAATGTAGTAAATATCTTGTCCAACCGGGCGTCCTCTTTCAGGCAGCTCCATGATACGGGCACTTGGACAACATTTAGTTCACTAGGTCCTAGAGAAACCAGAATTCGCACATGTATAAACCAATCAAGTCTACAAAATATCTCGGCTTATGTTATAATCTCTATAATGAGGAACCCCACCCTGCCCCTTTGTGTTTGTATTAAGTAAATTCGACTGTACAGAGATGGCTCGAATTTTTACTTTATTTTTTCAGATCAAAGCCACCGAGCAGCACTTTTAGATGGTACTAGTCTTACGGACTTAGGTTAATTTAACTTTCAAGTCTGGATGAAACTCTCATACTTTCATGCCGTGTTATGCTGTACAAGGTGGTTCTTATTTGAAGTCGGTGGATAAAACACTTATGTGTGACCTTTCACATGAAAGCTATTGAGCAGTTATTGCATGCGGTGCTTTCTGTTTTTGTAACGCTCTTCAAATTGATATTTATTGTTTAATTTGTCCTTGGGAGTGGATGGTTCGAAAACTGAAAGAAAGCATGTGAACTATAAGGGAACTCAATCCAAACAAACTTCTCGTATTGCGTCTTGGTGGTTTTCCCTAACTTTTTTATTAAGTCTTAGTTTATTACATTATCGATATTGAATGGCAAACCTGATATAATTCGTATATTTCAAGGTATTATTTATTAAAGAACTATAATGCTTGAAATAGTAAGCACTAAACATTTACTTCTGTTTCGATTAACCTAACGCAAGTGTAAAATGAAGCGTCGTTCAAATTTACAGGCGCTGCTTTGCATAGCATACAGCCAGGCGTGATCAGGGATGAAAAAGGATGTGGCTGTGATGAGGGAGGGGAGGGTGGAGGGGTAATTCACGAGGGTATTATCCGACAGAGGCTATCATTCGTTCGGTGTTTTTTTTTTTTACCGCGAAATCATATGCATCTTCAAATGAGCCGTGCTGCGTAATAGAGATCGGATACGAAAAAAAAAGTATTTAAGTTGACTTTGCAGCCCTTACTGTAGGTTAAAGTTCCCACGCTAGAACACAGTTATATTTCCTTCATTGTTTATCGCATTATGTTTTGGCAAAGTTGTACATGTGCGACCGCTCTCACACATAGCTATGGAGCTTCCGACTCTAACGTGGGAATGAGTCGTCGTACATATAATATTGTCTTGACTGCAAATAATAACATCCCTTATTATATGGACTATGCATGTAGTCACGAACTGACTCTTGCATGTGTTACATGCTGCGAGGCATACTGCGAGATTGGTAATTATTTTTTTTGCTGTAATTAATTTATTTTTTATTTTATTGTAAACAAAAGGCTGGTCGGGCCTATAATTAATTATTTATGACCGGGCCTGTAACCGACAGAAGTCAATATAAATCTTTGCGGAACTGACAAATTAATAAAGTAACATAAAAAATTAACAAGAGGTAAAAACAAAAGTAACAACAGTTTCAACGTGGGTTCAACTACCTGAAAACGTTCCTGACTGACTGTGAAAGATTGAATTGCATGTTAATGAGGATGTTTCTGTTTAATTGTGTGAAATGTGCATCTGACGAATTTTAAACAACTGACAGTGATGTTAATTTAATCTCGTAGATCTGAATTATTGATTTCATTTCCGAATGGCAGTCAAGGAGTACATGTGATAAGCTTCTCATCACATTTTTATAGCTATATTGTGAGGACGAAATTTCTCTGCAATCCAGTACTTTATTCAAACCAAAATTTTGGTAGCAATTTTGGTTATTAACTGACGTGCAAAAGTAGCTGGATAGATAACTTTTTCTGTTTCTTGAGTATTTTGGGGAATTTTTCTTGAGTGGCAAGAAAACAAAAGCTAGACATCTAAATTATTTCGTGACAACGGGAAGATCCAAAAGTAAAAAGATTGAATTTGTGTTTTCATTTTCAAAATGTCGACGTACTTATCATTTAACGGTGGGAGGGAATAATCTTTCATCGATCGGAAATTAATACTTTGTTTTCAGAAAGCCCCTCAATAAACTTTAATTTTTCAATTCACGATAACAGAAAAATTAAAACACAGACGTGGGCTGGCAACCGCTGAATGAATACAAAAGCCACAATACTTCAGATACGAGCCAAAACTGCCCGCAGGAAGACAAAGTATTGATTGACCAACGAAAGAAATAAGGTGTGTAGTTTGTGATGCTTTTTTATAATTTTCGCATTTTTAGATTGTGATTTTATGCATTATTCTAAAATTAGTCATGTACAAAACATCATGGTTGATACCGGCACCTCTTTTTAAGCGATCGCAATTTTCTGAATCACTTTCGTGCTTAGGCTGGCCCAAGTGATCTTATACACATGTCAAGAGGAGAACTGCATGCAATAACATATCATTTTCATGTTTTTAATACAGAAATAAAACCGCCTAAATAGGAGCTGCGGTGTAAGGTAACACCCATATCATTCTCGACACAAATCAGTTTACTGGTTTTGGTAGAACAACCAAGTATGTTCTTGGACATCTATGCACAGTAAACTGTTTTTCTTCGTTTGATTCGATCAGAGAACGTCAGAGAAGTGCAACAGATATTACAGTAGGGATTAACTTTCAATTTTTGATCCGATAAAAATCTTATTTTAGTTACACTTCGAAAGATTAGGCAAATACAGTTAGCCTTTATATCTGTTTTTGATTAAAAAAATAATTAACGGCAAGCTTAATGATTCTTCTAGGAAAGAGACAGGAAGATGAACTAAAACAAGAGAAGAACACAATGTACATAATATTTGGCACTCAAAAACATTTTCCTTTGAGGACAAAATGTAAAATATATGCCTGAAAGTATACAAAAAACAAAATACACGACTAACCTTTTTAGTACACCTGAAGAAAGTAATCAGTGTTTATCAGGCTGTTGTTATTCGGGTACATTGTCTTCTGTTGTTTTTCTCATTTTGTCGCCGTCAGGAAACGTTAGCTTTTAATTTACTCAGTTTCTTATTGTCGGTTACTTGAAGCCTTAATCGCGATTCTGGGAGCTTTAGATATTTCTGGATATTTTTTCACCTGCGAGAGTTGTCGCACGACGTCTATGGAATTTTTATGGTGTCGATTGCATTTCCCACGCAATCAAATGCACGAGAAAAGTAGAAGTGGATAATTTAGATGAGGATAAGTTTGAAAAATTAGTAGAGGAGACGACCAGAGGGTCTTAAAAGAATACATGAAATTGAAAAAGATTCAAAACGAAAGTAATGGGAATCGGGCAAAAGTTATCTAAAGGAACCATTCTGTGTGCTCACTCAACACAACTGGATGTTCGTCATGTTAATATTTCTTTCCAACAGTGTATAATAAAACAAATTTTAGCTGAAGTTGTTTCGTGATACCCGAAATCTATGATTTGTTGTCAGTCAAATACAAAGATCTGTATTTATATAACTTACTGCCAAGTAAACCTTAAAAGTTTATTATATCTAAGCCACTATATGATCTGCAGTAGACCTGGCAACTCTGGTTAATTTTCATTTTCCTCAGTGCTTCTGTTATTCCAGGTTCTCTGAACAACCTTTTTTTGGTTTCGTTCAGCATGGCTCGCAGACATTAGTCACCGCTTCTCATACAAGACGAAATAAAAACATTGTGAATTCAGAGTTAAACTCACGCTCAATCCTGCTTGTCTCCGTATTGTACTACCATCGAAACTGGATCTGCTCAAATCTTTGAAGAATTCGATGAAACCTTTTTTTTCCAGTCGATTTCAAGCAGTTGGTGTCATCTCTCTCCCAGTCGCAGCTCTTCTGCTGATAATAGTTGATGACAACAGTTTTGTATCCGTTCGATCCCGTCTTTAAAGGACCCTAGTCGGCCTCCAAATTTATTGATATAATTGCATGATGAAGCGAAATCGTATTGTTTTACTGTAAGTTGTGTTGCTGAAAGCATGTCTTTGGTAGTTTCACAGTGATTTAGTTCGTTTCGACATGCTCCGAATAAAATATAATACCCAAACTCTCGCATGTAAACAAAAACAAAGGTGGGGCTCTAAGTTCGGCCCCAGCCGGGGTAGAGGGATCCAAGCCACATGAGAAAGGAGGAGAGACGGGAAAGCATTTCACTTAGTAAGCTTAAGGCTAGCTAGAAGACTAGGCACTCAAATAAAGTTATTGATTGATTGATTCTCTTGTCATTCAGATTCTATACGCGAAAGAAAAAATGTCAAAGGCCAGAATGATAGGGCAGGGGTTGAGCGTTGCATTTCTTGTTTACGAAAAGTTGTGTAATAATTCAGAGGTTCTTTTCAAATTCCTCTTTTTGTTTAATTTACACTCAACATCCTGAAAAAATATATTAACTTTGTTCATGAAACTGCCGGGCATCAACAAGAGAATTATGAAAAAAATACAACAACAATAGTATTCCCAGCAGGGGTGTCTACTACTGATCTACAAATTTCGGCTAAAAACTGAGAAAAAAATACATTCAGTTAGATACAAAAAAACTCATAAGGTGTTAAAACTACAAAGTCAAGGACAATGACAAAGCCTACTGTAAACGAAAAGAAAAAGTAAAGAATTTTATCGGCATGTCTGGATGGGTTTAACTTTAAAACTGAATCGGTCAAAATGTTAACTATCAGCTGTGAAAAACGCGTTTCTTTAACTTATAGCTGAGATCCAAGATTTGCAAAATGTACTAGCTGTTACACTGGTACATTGTGTTAAGCACCCCTATCTAGACCCTTCCTCGTGTGGAACAACACTAAAATAAATATTGAAAGAAACTGGACCGCGTCCTTGCCAAGAGAACAACCTTACACGTGTGTTCGGGTTCTCTACCAAGGACCACATCTTTTACTCGAAATTTTTGGGCATGTAACAAGACAAGTTGAATACCTTTCCCAAATAACCTTCGTTCATTTAATTCGTAAAAATATATTACACATTACTGAGATTTACAGTACGTGCAACGCCACCTCGTGTGAAATGGGCGAGGGTGATTTTCTCACCTCGTCTCGTGCAATCAAGTAATCCGTTGAAATGAGCTATATAAAGGTTGCGCGCGCTTCTTAAAGGTGACCCAGAGTGGCAACTCCATTGTTGTTTGTTTGAAAAGCCCGAGAAGTTAACTCGATGTCCTTTCGCATCTTTGATTCAGGACTAAAAAGGTAAGATTCCACGTCTTCACACTTATTTCAGACAAAGAATGTGCGGGATAAAAGTCCTGATAATCTTACTGTAAAAGCCAGTTACCGGAGCAGATATTTTAACAAAAATGTCTAACATTCAAAATTGGCGAACATTCCATACATGCCAGGATCGATTTTTACATTCCTTACCTTGTTAAGAATATATATCAAAGAAAATAATGTTAGAGGCCATTCCGGTTGGTTTGTGCAAAAGGAATAAGTATATATGTCTGCTTATTATCCGTGGGGAAATGAGTTTCGCAGGGGAAGTGTTTAGCTTCATTCCTCATTCCAGAGTCTGGACGGAAATTCGACAAGAATAAAGTTTACACTATGAGAAATACAAACAAATCATTTATGCTACAATTGTCTGCCTCAGTATATTTCGTTTCCGCGAGAGGAGTTTCTAAATCAGTTTTGATGTCATTTCCCTGTTTCTTTACCGGTACAGCCTTCATGACGAAAGTCCAAAGATATTTCTCTAAGGCCCGTGTTGAAATCGTTTGTCTAAGGCATACATACGTCCGTCTTTTTCTTCATCAGTCGAGTGCCTGTGAGTAAATGTGGATACTGTTGTTTCATGAATTTCATGGGACAATCAGTTGTTGGAATCAAGCAAATATATTGTTGTTATTTTGACTGAGCAGCGAGCCAAGTTGAAGAATACAAGCTTTTCAAGCCGAACACGAAATCAGACGAAACGCCGACCGGTTAGCTCAGTTGGTAGAGCGCCGGACTTCTGTGCGGGAGGTCTAGGGTTCGAGCCCAGACCGGACCAACACTCAGGGTCTTAAAATAACTGAGGAGAATGTGCTGCCTTTGTGATGACATCTGCAAATGGTTAGACATTCTAGTCTTCTCGGATAAGGACGATAAACCGTAGGCCCCGTCTCCTGCATCTTCACGGTTATGGTCAGCAGGGGACGTTAAAGAACCCACACACTTATCGCAAAGAGTAGGGCATGGAGTTCCCGGTGTTGTGGCCTGGTCTTGTTCCGAAATTACATTGGGGGCATCTGTAAAAATAAATCCTCATTCGTTGTAAACTGCTCAATTGCAGTCTGTCTAAGACCCCCGCAAAGTGTTGTAAAGCGCATTGAGCATATGGAAATGCGCTATATAAATACCGTCATTATTTTATTAACGCTCTCTTTTAACTTCCTTGCATACCTTAATGAGTTTTGAAATTGGGAAGTTTGAGCAGACCAAAGATATTTAAAAACCTTATGTCAGAAGAATCATGAGTAAAATTGATCAGTAAGAAAAAGTTAGGGCGGAATTTATCAGTACGGCAGATGACTCAGTTCAAGGAAAATGCATGGGTGCTATTTTATCCACGAGTCAATAGAGGTCAAATTAACCAGAATAAACGGGCGAGGTACAAAGTGAAATTAAGGAAGCAGTTGTCCTGATGTAATGAATTACCCTTATTACTCAGATTTTGCCGAGCGATCTTAAACATCCGACAACGATAGCGATTGGAACGTGCGTTTTTACCGTTTAAAAGCTGATGAAACTGACAACCCTTTGCCATATATTTTCAGTTCTAAACTTAAAAGTTTTTAGAATTTGTGAAATCTTAATGTACATACCACGGCTATGTAATGCAATGAAAAAAGTGCTCTGACCTCGACATCAAGATTAAATTTCTCCGATTTCACTTTTTAAAGCTGTTGCATTGCTCTCTACGGATTTCGAGGAGTATGTTTGCTTTTTCTGGTCCAGAATAAGCGACTGAGATACAAATTTCAAATACCATTGACTGCTTCTATCAGAAGTCAATAAGATTTATGTCAAATTAGACTTATAACCTCGGCCTTACCTGTAGAATACGTGTATGCATGCTATTTCAAATTTAGCACTGAATATGGCTTTGTTTACCAGATGAAGTGCTGCCTCTTGCCCTTTTGTTACGCAAGTTTGACTCGTAATATTCGTACCGCAAATGTGTTGTATTCCCGTTTCGGACCACGCCCGGCAACCGGTGCTGTTATCACCTGTTTTTGTGACCTTTTGTGGTTCCACCTCTGATTAAAATAAAACTGTAACTGTTATTTACATCGTTCATTAATCGTATCTCCTCGACATTCCTTCGGTTTTTTTTTTTTTTTTTTTTTTTTTGATATTTAACATGCTGAATCAAACTGGTAAACAAAACGCCGAGCTGAACTCTCGAAAATTCTTGTGGGTCTCAGCGAATACACACGCTAGTGCTAAGCAATTCTTCATAGATTTTATTTTTCATCACCAGTTGCAAGGCAACTCCAGCTATTAACAGATGTAAATATTCGATGAATCTCAGTAATTCTTCTTATTTTTCTTAACGATAGGTTTCTCAGAAGGTCAGTATTTTTCAATTATTTTGCCCGAGGGAATTTACCGTTTGAGTTTCCCAAATTCACTTCCCTGGAAAAACCGACTCTTCTAGCTTGCTGCTAAGAGCTAATTCGAGCGCTAAAGCCGTTGAATTTCATATAAAGAATAAAATCTGACGAACATAAAACAGTTTACGTATCACTTAAAAACGCAGTTCACTTGACCCTAAAAAATGCACAAAGCAATACTTTGCACGGGGATTTTCCGTGAATTTTTGAGTTTTTTCATGTTTCTAATTGCATGGGTCTGACCTCGGTTTTCTTTAGAATTTCATTCTAGTCGGATGATAGATTTGGCACTGATAGACAAATCTAGTACTTCATATAAATTCGATTTTTAATCGACCCAACGTTAACGTTGGATTGAAAGAAAGGAATTTTGATGTTCTGATGCGAAGATTTTATGAGCGACCTATTCCATGAGCGACAGGGCTGTTTCTTTCGATGTTGTTTTCTTTTGTTAGTGCGGTAGATTCCGATCCGCTCAAGTCACTGAACAAAGCGCATTCAGCTCTCCTCTTTGTGTCGCAATTTGATAACAGACTAAAATAGACAAAACAGTACGCTACTGTATCAAATATAACTCTAACTGATTGTAACAGTGAGACGTAAAAAAGATTTTGAGGATTTCCTCAGGTGGGAGTTTTTCCCTTCTGTGCCCATAGCGTTTTCTTCCGTTACAACAACAGGTCTGTAGCGAATATCAACGCAGGTTTTGTGTTACTTCTTCCTCATCTTGTATAGTTTAGACAAAAAGTTGCACATGGTAACACGCATCCACCTCGGAAATTGTTTCCAAATAAAGCACTTGACTTTTAGAGCCATGAATGTTCCGGATATTGACGCAGTCGGTAACCCGAGGATATCTCCGACGATCTACGACCGTCCGAGACTCATTTGCCGGACTTAAAAAATTTCTTGGTTTCCCAATAATTCTCTAGGGTTCAAAGGTAGTCCTCATCAATGCTTTTCTTGTTAATTATTTTTGATCAGGAAATGAAGATTTTACAAAGATCTATACAGAAATACAAATATTTTTGTAAACTGAACTTCTTTGCAAAATTTCAACACCTTACCTCAAAAACTTACAAGACTGATAATTTTCTTTTTTTGAAAAATAAAGACAAAACCTTGAAAACACAAAGCCTCCAGAGTCAAAGGGGTCTCCGTGATACTGATCATTTGGACAACAAGTAGAAATTACCAAGAGTGATATTTGTTACAAGGTGGAAAATACATCGGCAAATATTGTTTTAAAAGTCTTTTTGCCTCGAAGTCCAGTGTCTAATGGTCGTCTCCATCAAATACAATCGCTCAGCAATGTTTAGTCTAAAGGTACGTGAAATTAAACAATTGACATGTTTTCATTTGTAAAAATCCGCATTTTTTTATGTCTACGTCGGAATGTTTGTAATTCCTAAAACTGAACTCTCGCTTTGTTATGTTTAACAGTTCGTATTATAAACATTCTTCTTTTGACTTTGGATTAACGCGACAAGTGCCGTGACGCAAATAAATTTTTTCACCCTCGCACCGGAAACAGCTTTAATGAGTGGGAGGTAACGTTGAAATCAACATCCAAAAAAAAATATTCAAAATACGGTATATATATATGAGGTTGGAAACCTCTATTCACAAGTTAACTGACCGTGAAAAGTTCCTCAACAGAAAGATGGCGAGCCAAATTAACAACATTTCCATACTGATGTGGCTGGTCGCTGTGACAGTTTTTCTTTCTGCAGTTCACCTGACCTCTTCGCTTCCACGCCACAAAGAGAGTGGAATAGTTACACTCGGTAAGTACATAGTTCACTCTTTTTTCATGAAATACGTCGAGGTTTTCCCTCGGTCTTTGAGTTTCTACTCTAGTTAGCAAAAAAGTTTGTATATGCTACGTGTTAAAAAAAAAAATAGAAAAAATTCTTAGGTATACGTAAAGACATTATGAATTTGGAAGGAAGGTTATGCTCTGTTGAAAGGTCAGTGTTTCGTCTCTTCAGTTCCACTATCTTTCATGCTGTAAGTGGAACTGTCTTGGTTATTTAATTTTGTTCATGTGTAAGAATCTTTCAAGACATCACTAGGAAAGCCTTCAGAAATATGTGATCGTTCAGTCAATGAAAAATGCAGTAAAAAATACAATGTTTTGAATGAATAGTTTGACAGTTTTACAAAACGGCTTATGCAACTTGATATCGCAGACGGCAACTGCTAGGCTGGGAATAAAAATGTATTAAATATATTTATCAGTGAATCTCCGCGGTGAACATATATCCACAACTAATTGAAATATCACAGCAAGCCACAAATTTGTAAGTGAAAAGCTAGGGGTTGCCCTAAGTTTAATGCTTCTTAAAATGTAACCACATTTTCGTCAAATTAAGTACTTTTTCCGGGGATTTTTGCCTCAAAGCAAGATGCCGCTTTTGTATATAATCTTTCCCATTCTGCGGTTCACGTTCTTTAACAATATATTTGACAATCTATTCAGAGCGGGGATTAAATAATATATAATGGAACAATATAGTCATGACGTGTGCTGAATCAACTCTACGATGTGATGTGATAGTTTTATTAGAATAGTACATCCCATGGAATTGCCGTTCGGTTCAGGCTCTGGACATTGTCTAGTCGACCAGTTCTGACCCTCTCTCTGACATTCAACGCTAACAGTGCGTGACATAGGAGAGCAACAGCCTTCATGCTCCAGAAACAAGTGTTAATTACTATCATCATCATTTCCTATTCCGCGGTCGTTATAAAAACGTTGCATTCTTAACATGAAACAAAAAAAGGAAAAAAAATGTAGGACATGAAACCGCGCTCTTGAAATTAGCTCAAAACATTGCAAGGAATTTCCTTGCTATCTTGTCATGTGATGATTGTTTTCGTTCTTGGTGCCAAAAAGGCGATTATCTACAAGTAGTTTCTGGAACAATTACTCACTCTCCTGAATGAAAAATGAAAATATGTCTTATCTAGAATAGGAACGACCACGCAAAAAGGGAAAAGGCTACAGGTGGAGGCGTGGCTGTCATTCCAAATATTTTCCTCTGGAAAAGGGGCGATTTTTAACGAGGTGTTAAGTAGAGGAACTCAGGAGGAAGGGCTACGTTTCGAGAAAGAACGTTGACTTCGTTCAAATCTATTTGTTGATACACAGAACAGACTAGTGCATGCCTTGAAATTTTTTTGGTTTGCCAAATTCGCAAACACACAAATACGGGCATAATCTTTTCTAATCCAATTATCGATTTCGTGAGAAGACTTTAAGATATTGCGAGACTGGAAAAAACTATGAAAACAAACCATAAGCAAACATTCTGTGTTTTGAACTACTTAAAATCGATTGAATTGATGCGCTTCCCCCAACGAAGCGTTTTGAAATTCCACAACTGACCATATTTATAAGAATTGCCACGCATTGCTTCTCATAAGCACTACGTACAACTCGCACAGCTGCAAAGGACGGTCACAACGGCTTATTCTTAACATCCTTCGCTGAAGCTAATAAAGGTTTATTGTATTTGTTGCAGACACAACTGGTGATGGATCCCTGACTTTGAGATCAAAGCGTTCATACCGTTCCCAAAGGTTTCAAGGTGAGTGAGAACTGAACTGTTTTTGCTATTACCCTTTCCCACAACAGTAAAACTTTGAAGCTTTCTAGCTGGAACGACCTTTAATAGAAAGTCGCAGTTAACTACGTATATAATTGTTTCAGAGTTTGTCCTAAACAAGGTATGACTCTGTCCTAAACCGAGGTAAGGGGGGGGGGGGGGGTGGTTGCTTTCGTTAAATAATGTTGATACAGTATTCAATAATCCAAGATCGCAGATTTTTTTGCTGAGGACGTCCTCTGTAAACATCAGATAAATGTCAAAACACGAAAATAATTTGATGATTTTTATTGCACCAAATTCGTTGTTGTAACCTGGTTTCTAGAGCAGAGAGTATTGTGCAATGTAAGATGTGTATGTTTCAAAGATAGTCTTAAGTTTGTTCTAAACAGGATCAGCTAGGTTTCAAAGCTCCGGCGGCTCAAACACCCCTGTACTCAAACATGGGTAAAGTATCCCCTACTCCCGGCAATATCACAAAATGTCTATTTTTCAAAATAAATGAAGACCCGGGAAGTACTCCCATATCTTGGCTATTTAGGTATGTGCCGTGGGATAGGGTAGGGCTTTTGAAGTTCCCCTTAATATCATATTTTCTCCTGTTGGCATTGTGTTCCCGGTTTGATCCTTAGATAGGATATCTAAATTGCATCAGCTAAATTTTCCGTGCGTAAAAACGCAGCTAAACGAAAAAAAAATTATATGCTTAATGCTTAACTTCCAATCTTACAGAAACGAAATAAAGTTGACTCGCTCAAGCCATTCTTAGTTTATGTTTTTCCCTTGACTGGGAACAGGCTCAATTTTCGGGTTTGTGCCTTAAACATGGTATCAATTTGTGTTTGCTTCATCCTAAATAGGGTTAAGGTTTAAGACACTTCGCGGCATAAATATACCCGAAATTTACTGGGGCATTCCCCGCCCCCCGGAATGAAGATCATACGTCATTTTTCTTTTCACCCCTCTCCGACCGATAGTCTCAATACTGGTGCATGTCGCGTGCCAAATAATTTGCACAGTGTCCATATTCCTTAGCACTCCTAATTACTTTGTTATCTTCGACAGATTGCCGCGACAAAAGAAATGATTGCAAAAGGTTGATCGATAAGAGTTATCCAGCCTATTATTGCCACATATATAAAGGACAATGTGATGTGACATGTGGAGTTGCCCAGTGCCTTGGTGAGAAAAATGTCTCGCAAAACAAACATATACTTTAATGCAAGGCCTTCCCACAAATATCTCGTAAAATCGCATAGATATCTTTCTGGATAAAAAAGATTCCAAATATCAAAACTTCCGCCATTTTCCAAAATTGCTGCTTTAGGGCTTTTAGTGATATGAGACACATTTTTCAAGTGAGAAACCGCCATTTCCTTGACGAAGGAAATGGTCAAGGAAATGGCGAAGAACACTAAAGGCTTCGCCGAAAAAGCTATGAATATTTCTAAATATCCCTAAATTTTCTAAATATCTTATTAACCTCTAAATATCTCGGAAACTTCTAAATTTCCCCCAAAATATCCGGTTGTTTGTGAAAAGGCCTACTTTCAAGGTAATGACATACGTTTTGAAGAATTGTAAAGCCCCAGCCAAACGATCGCAACAGTTTAACACAACATATCGCAACATTGTTAGGCACAGCATGTTGCGCCCGTTTGACTACCCTGTTGCGACGTGTTGCGACATGTTGGATGTTGCTGGCTCAAATTTGGAAATGGTCAAATTTCTCATGCAACATTTATGGATATTGCGTGATGTTATAGTCGTTGGCCAGGTTCGTGCAACAATGTTGCGCCCGGGCATGCGCACTAGTTCAATTTTTAAAACCCCACATGTCGCAACACGTCGCAACATGTCGCAACATGGTGGCCAAAAGCGCGCAACATGTTGAGCCCAACAATGTTGCGATATGTTGCGTTCAAATGGTGCGATCGTTTGGCCGGAGCTTGCCAAAGTTGCGATATATTGTGTTGACATGCTGCGATCCTTTGGCCGAAGCTAAAGTTGTAGAATCCACACAGATATTAATGATAGAAGTGCCTACTTTGTTCCTCCTTGTAATTTTACTGATGTTCAAAAAATCTACTTTGATCTATGTAAAAAATGGGGCGCTCCTAACGAATTTTTGTGGACGGCCTTATTTTTCCAAAGATTCTCCAACACTACCTAAGGTCGATCTTTGTAGATTCCAAAGTTGTTTCGAAGATTACCGAAGATTTCCGGCCAGGTTCGGAAGACGACTCTTAGATCAACTGTCTTGAGATCTTCCGATTGTTTTCAATGATTGCTGAAGATTTTACGGTCCTTAAATCAACTCTCTTGAGATCTTCTGATTGTTTTCACATGTTATATATATTTCACATATTTATATTATGTTATGTAAATAGGTCTTAGGTAATCGATTGATCCCGCAAAAAAAGTAAGAATTTCCTAAGGATTAAGATTAAGCTAGCAAAAAATAAGAGATTTCAGAATTTGACGCACGGTTTAACTGATCTCTTTTATCATCATTATCATCATTATCATTGTCGTTAATTATCAAGCTTTTTTCTCTCTGACTTGACGCAGGTACGGGAAGTTGCAGGGATCTGATATCCGGCTTCGAGTGTTACAGGGCAAAAGTGTGGGCTAAGTGCAGAGAGAGAAGATATAAGGAAGGATGCCTTAAAACATGCTGTTCTTGCAAACCCTCACAGTGAGTACTCCGATTGACACTTACCAATAGGATAAATTAGCCACTATGCAGATCGTGTTTGAGTTTTTCATGACAAAGGAGTCTGCATAGGAGGTTAAATGAAGTTTTAGTGTATAAACCCAATAAGATTTCTGGATTCTGTCTGGTCAATTGCGAGCGCATACGAAAGTTGATATGGTTGCTAAGGCATATTTCTGCTTGCCTGGTGTTCAGCAGACTGTAAATTGTTTTGTTGAAATAAAAGCTACTTATTAAAGGTGGGGCCTAGACTCGATAACCAGCCGCTGATCGGGAAAGGAGCACGCGCTCCTCTCTTGAAGGCTTCTCGGGGAGGGTCCGGTAAACTGGACTCGTGAGAGCTGCAGAAATCGAGCCGAAGTTGCGTCAAGCGCGCGCAAGAAAAGTCGCCCCTATTTTCACTGATCGCAGGAAAATTTGTTTTTCAAGAATGCTTATAAACCAAGAACAGATCGCAAAAATTGTTCTTGAACTTTGGGATTATGGGCTCGAGAGAGGTTTTGGAAGTTCTTTACAAGGTAGGAGCTGAGTTATTTACTTTAGGATTTCAATCCATATAACTTCTATCCCCGGTGCAAATAGCCTACGCCAAAATCCTCAAGTCTCCGGTCAGTTTATCTCACCGGAAACTTGAATTATACTAGTCAGTAAACTGAACTTCCCCTAAGTATGGTTTGTCATATGAACTGATATGAAACACCTCTGCCAAAAGCACACGCTAGATTTTATACTTGTTCTCACTATATTTTTAACCACTCATGAAAGGGGGTAGGGTCGAAGGTGTCTGGACTAAACTGAGGAAACTAAATAATTCTTGTTTCATTTTCTCTTTTAGCCCAAACTGCAGTTAATTCAAGCTGGTAGCAGTCATAAACATTTTATGGTCTAACACTGAATGGAAAGAAGGGATCATTTCGACAGCTGAATAAACATTCTACGCTTCAGATGTTCTTCAATTATCGGTATCCTGAATGGCGGAATCGCAATATGTTATATAAGTTTGGTGATAAATAAATAAAAGAGCAAACAAACAAACGAATAAATGTATAAATACTGAAATAAAGGTATAACTACAAAGGTGTACATTTGTTGAGAGGGGTAAGGGGTATCGAATGGTCCCATTCAATTTAAAATTGCTCGCAAAATTTGGCCTTTGCTCGAATTGCTCACAAAAATTAGATGATACTCTGCATAGCAAGCGTTCCTGTATGAAGAGCTTTTCCGCATTCTGGCCGTGCGTAACTTGGAGCGAGAACAAAAATTCGTCGAAGTAGGGGGTATACGCGGGCTAATTAGATGAGTGCTTACTTGTTACTGAGCTAAACCATACCTGATCGGCGTTCAAATGTCGACAAACCTAAGTTGTTGCCGCCATTTACCGAGGTCTGCTACTGTGTTAACACAATTAATAATTTCACTTCAGTAAAGTTTAAACAAAACCAAGGTTAACATCTCTCGTGAAAACACTCTAATTGGTAAGTAACTGGTTTGGTTTTGGTTTTACGACACTCGTTTGAATTGGTTTTAAGACAGATGGCAACAAAAGACTCACACGAAGAAGCCGAACTTGAGCACTGAGTAAAAAAATTCACCGAAGATCCAAAACCGACATAATTTCAAAGTTAGAACAGATTTTCGGCTTAATTTCACACTAAGCACTTCAAATAAGCTTAAGTAAAGTTTCTTACCCGAGTCCTGTGTACTTTAGGAGGGGGGCGTGAGGGTTTGCGGTGATGCGGCTTTGCGTTATTTTTGGTGCGGTTTTGCGGTAATTTTCGTTTTAACTCGCGGTATTACGGTTTCAAAACACTAAGCGGTTTGCGGTTATTACAACCTTTAAGTCACGGTTTTCGGTGAAAAAAAAATGTGTGCGGTGATAACACTCTTTAGAACAGTCGGCAGGCGGTCGGCATGCGGTTGTTTTGCAAGCGCGAGCCAAGTGTTTTGTTTTACAACGCATCAGGGTTCATTACATCAGCTTACAAGTTAACTTTGTGGTTTGCAATTAACACTGAATCGTCTTCTCCACTGAACGTGAACTCTTTAGGAGACAAGAAGGTCACAATTCCAGAAGCAACATTTATTCCGCGTTCCACAACTAGCACAGGGTCGTCCAAGGTAATCAGTCACCCAATGCAAGATGTATAGGATCAGTGACAGAGTTTTTCAAAGTCAAGGGAGATATCAGTACTCGTTCAAGTACATGACCCACATACTTGGCATTTGGTTAGTAGTAAACAGAGTATAATAGTGTAGTACAATATACCGTTAGCGTTATGATGGTATGTTTAATATTAACGTGCAATGTTATCAGAATATATCACAAGTCTTTCTGACGTCAGCGTTCATATTGTGGCCTCCATGTACGTGCGGTTTCGGTATTCGGGAAAAAATCCGATGCGGTTTGCGGTTTTTTGGCGTATATCTGTGCGGTTTTGCGGTTTTCGGACCCCCCTTACGCCCCCTCCTTTAGTCAACTTGAACGATTCTGAGCAACACGACAGTTTTGCGTAAACAATTGTCACGGAATCTTGCCTCATTTGACTCGCACAAGCCGTTAAATTCTCTGCAATGCTATTACTTCTTATCTCCTCGTAAACCTTTCTGGTTGTCCCATTTTTCCAGAATATACTGGACTTTAGAAGAGGTATTAAGGGTCAGTGAGCGACAATTATTTCTGAAGAAGTCGCTCGCTTTCTAGTTTCTCCACGTGCCTGAACTCAAACAGTGATCGCCGCGTTACAGATTTTCCCGCCTTTTCATACCCTCACTTCGTTTAGATCAGATTGAAGTGTCCACGATTTAAGAATTGAATAAAGCAATAGCCATTTTATGTTTGATCTATCAAAATTCTACGGCAAAAACGCCGTCCTCAGTATGTCCATATAATAAAAAGAACATTACACGTTGCCTCGAAGATATGAATTTTATGTTCTCGTGGCCGCTCACTCGTGAGATATTGTTCCTGCCACTCGAACATAAAATTAATATCTTCTCGCCGCCGTGTAATATCCTCTATATATTTTTTTTCTCTGTATTATTGTAAACCATCTTATGTTAAATCGTTTTCTGTAAACAGTGTGCAATAATAAAAAACTGAACTGAAACCGAATCGAATTCATTTTTTGATAAACCTTTCTGTTTGTTTTGGTAACACTTAAAAAGACATCTATAAAGCGTTCATAGTTTCCTTTTGAAGGGAACTGCGTTTTAACCATATTTCTCAGGGTTTTTATAGATGATACAACACCATAAAAGGCAAGAAAGTTTGGTTTGATATCAAAGCGTTCCTTAAATTCAGTAAAGGAGAGAAATTTGCTTTTGCCTCTCATCAAGTGCCTGACCTTTTGAATTCCTTTAGCGGACCATGATTTGTAATAAATTGACTTCTTCTCAACCTTTACAAGAGAGTTGTACCATAAGTTTAATGACAAAAGGTGGTCTATGGATTTTATTGTATCCTCAAAACTCATTTCTGTCCATATTTGCACAATTTCAGTAATGAAAGGGTCAGGCACATTGTTATATTTAGAAACGTCCTTTCTGTCGAGGTTGCCTCTGAAGAACTCTGCTTCACCATTGAAGATCAATGGAAAATTACACAACAGCTTCCATTTTCCACTATCATCGTCGTTTAAATATTTTCTCACCCAGGATAACTTAAGTGCTTTGTTGAAGGTGTTTAGATCAAGCATCTTAAGTCCCAAATTTTCATAGTCTCTAATCATAACGCTTCTCTTTATTTTGTCTCCTTTAAAATCCTAAAGAAATTTATAGAAAATGTTATTGATCTCATCGAACACCTGTTGATTGGTTGGTAAGGGACAGAGCATATAAACAAGCTGTGAAGCGATTAGGCTTTTATGCACAACAATTTTCCCAAGAGGGTTAGGCGGCGGTACTCCCAGCAGTTTAAACAATTCTGAATCGTTTCTAATTTTTCACTGTAATTTTTATTTATACTTATTGTTGGGTTTGTTGATATCCACACACCTGAAGACTTTACTTTGTCTTTGACCCATTTTAAATTCTTTTCGGGACTGAGCTGATCTTCACAGCCAGTGTAAGAGCCAATCCAAAGTGCCTCTGTTTTCTTGTTATTGAGTTACAGGCCACATATAGTGCTAAACAGTTTTAAATCATTTAGAGCCGGCGACTGTAAGAGATATTTCCGAGTCATTAAGGATAAGTGAGGTGTCGTCGGCATATTGGCTAATTTTAATTCCTTTGAAATTCCTTCTATATCTTTGTTTGTCCTAATTCTTTCCGCTGTTTCTACACAGAGCAAAGTTTTTGTCTAGCTAGTTTTTGTCTAGATATCAGGATGTATTACCGTCACTAGGTGATTTGCATGTTCATTCGCGTGTAAAAAAAAAATTTAGAATTCATTATCGTCGCTAATTGCGAAATCGCCTCGACTACGCGTGGCGGGAAAAACAAGTCATGTGAATTATGTTTTAAAAGGAAAATCTTATCATGTAACGGACATTCGAAGTCAAGTCAATCAACAGTCGCGAGCAAAACATCAAGATAGCGATCAAAGGGATCCGACACCCAGGAACACAAATTGTAAGTTTCGAAATCGTTTGTCGCTTCGATTTAGAACGTTGTAAATAATAATTTATTTTGTAATTATTTCAATTTCAGTTGACTACGATATAAGCACGGACGCAACGAGCCGTGTCTCTAGTTCAAATAAATTTGACAACGTTTGATCCTTGGTGGGCTAATCTTCAAAGTAAGTAGCGCCTTTAACCGCAGGAGCGAATCACTAGGAACTCTATCTCTCTTGATTAAAATCCATCTCTTCGACGAGTCAAACGGAGTATGATGTCAAACTCCGGCCATGCATTACTTATGTCATGTTATGTTCCCACATCACGAAACCTAGTGCAACCTTTGTGATCTAAACAAGTTTTTTTTTAATGTAGGAACTTGCTAGTTTTTGTCGTTATATCAAGACAGTCTACTGTCGCACGGAACTTCATCTCTCGATAATAGAACCCCATCTCTTTCACGGGTTGAAAAAAGGATGACGTCAAACAGCGGACATGTACATGTTAGTCTAATATGGCCGCCATCTCGAAACGAAGTGCAACTTTTCTGATCAAACAACTTTTTGTGTGGTGGCTTGGTAGTTTTTGTGTGACTATCAAAATATAAAACTGTCGCCTAGAACTTTATCTCTCGACGTTACAATCCCATCTCTGCAATCGGTGGAATAGAGGATGATGTCAAACGTCGACCATGTTAGTATAATACGGCCGCCATCATGAAACGAAGTCCAAAATCTCATGTCTAATGACGTACGCGTTTTCTTAGCAACTTGCTAGTTCTTGTCCTTACATCAGAACAATCTACTTTCGCCTGCAACTTTGTCTCGCGATATTAGAATCCCTTCTCTTTCACGGGTTGAAAAAAGGATGATGTCTAAACAACGGCCATGTTAATGTAATAGGGCTACAATCTTAAAACGAAGTGCGATTTTTTTGGTCTAATACCTTTTTATGTAGTGGTTTGGTAGTTTTTGTGTGAATATCAAGACATAAAACTCTCACCTAAACCTTCATCTCACGATGTTAGAATCCCATCTTTTCATCGGGTGAAAAAGAGTATGATGTCAAACATCGACCATATGCATATTAGTATAATACAGCCGCCATCATGAAACAAAGTCCAACATCTCATGTCTAACTGAATGACGTTTTTCTTAGCACCTTGCTAGTTTTTCTCTTTACATCAAGACAGGTTACTCTCGCCTGGAACTTTATCTCTCGATATTAAAATCCCATCTCTTTCACGGGTGGAAAACAGGATGATGTCAAACATCAGCAATGTTAGTCTAATATGGCCGCCGTCTTGAAACGAAGTGCAATTTTTCTGGTCTAATGCCTTTTTATGTAGTGGCCTGGAAGTTTTTGTGCAGATCTCGAGATATTAAACTGTCACTTAAAACTTCATCTCTCGATGTTAGAATCCCATCTTTTCTTAGGGTGGAAAACAGGATGATGTCAAACAATAGCCATTTTAGTCTTATATGGCCGCCTTCTTGAAACAAAGTGGAACTTTTCTGGTCTAATAATATTTTATGTTATGGCTTGGTAGTTTTTTGTGAATATCAAGATATAAAAGTTTAACCTAATACTTCATCTCTCGTTGTTAGAATCCCATCTTTTCATAGGGTGGAAAAGAGGATGATGTCAAACATCGACCATGTTAATCATCTAATGCGCCCACCATCATGAAACCAAATCCAACTTGTCATGTCTAATGAGATTTTTCTTAGCACCTTGCAAGTTCTTGTCTTTACATCAAGAGAATTTACTCTCGCCTCGAACTTTATCTCTCGATGTTAAAATCCCCTCTTTTACGGGTGGAAAACAGGATGATGTCAAATATCGGCCATGTTCGTCTAATATGGTCCCCATCTTGGGACGAAGTGCAACTTTTCTGGCCTAATACCTTTTTATGTACTGACTTGGTAGTTTTTGTGTGAATATCAACATATAAAACTGTCACTTACACCTTCATCTCTCGATGTTAGAATCCCATCTTTTCATAGGGTGGAAAAGAGGATGTTGTCAAACATCGACCATTTTCAGTTAGTCTAATACGGCCGCCATTATGAAACAAAGTCCAACATCTCATGTCTAATGACGTTTTTCTTAGCACCTTGCTAGTTTTTGTCTTTACATCAAGAGAGAGTACTGTCGCCTGGAACTTAATCTCTCGATATTAGAATCTCACCTCTTTCACAGGTTGAAAAGAGGATGATGTCAAACAACGGCTATGTTAGTCTAATATGGCCACCGTCTTGAAACAAAGTGGAAATTTTCTGGTCTAATAACTTTTTTATTATGTAGTGTCTTGGTAGTTTTTGTGTGAATATCAAGATATAAAACTGTCACCTAAACCTTCATATCTCGATGTTAGAATCCCATCTTTTCATAGGGTTGAAAAGAGGATGATGTCAAACAACGGCCATGGTAATCTAATGTGGCCACCATCTTGAAACAAAGTGCAATTTTCCTAATGTAATAACTCTTTATGTAGTGGCTTGAAAATTTTTGTGCAGATCTCAAGATTTAAAACTGTCAAGTGAAACTGCATCTCTCGATGTTAGAATCCCATCTCTTCAGCGGTTGTAAAAAAGCATCCGCCATATTAGTCTAAAATGGCCGCCATCTTGAAACGAAGTGCAGCGTTTAAGGTCTAGTAACTTTTTATGAAGTGGCTAGGTAGTTTTTGTGTGGATACCAAGATATAAAACTGTCCCCTAAAACTTGATCTCTCGATATTAGAATCTCTGTCTGAGTTGAACGGGCCAAACAAAGCTGAATTAGAATTAGAGTCTAAATTGATCATTTAAATCAACTATGCGAGGTAGAAGTACGTTAAGGCAAAGAAAAGAAAGAAAGTAATTTAAAATTTCAGTCTGGGCTAAATAAGAAATCTTAAATGCTTAGTTTTTCTTTCTGGCTGAGGAGAGGTGGTCGCTTACAAGAGGTGGTCGCAACCGGAGGTTCGACTGCATAAATGATTTAAAATTGCTGACAGTGGGCTGTATCTTAGCACTCAAAGACAAGCTGTTCCAGAGAACAGAACAGCGACGAACCTGTATAATCCCCCGATGGTTGTTCCCTGTTAATACGGCCCCTCGAACCAATGTATTCACTGAAGCTTCAATAATTTTATCTGCATTTCGAATGCTTACTAAAGAACAGCTTTTTAGAAGTGCATTTGTGAGGTCTGTCAAGACGTCACTTGAAATAGACCAGTCATGAAATTTGACCCTACCCCGTTAATACGGCCACCCCGTTAATACGAGCAAATAGCCATGGCTCGTTGGTATAAATAGCACCGTACGTCTATAACAAAGTTAACTCTATAAGTCTATAACAAAGTTAACTCACTGTAAACAGTTCTATAACAGAAAGATGGCCAGCCAATTAGGCAATAATTCCGTTCTGATGTGGCTCTTCGCAGTGGCAGTTTTTCTTTTTGAAGTTCATCTGACCTCTTCGCTTCCACGTCACAAAGACAGTCGAATAGTTGAAAATAGTGAGTACATTTCCGTTTCTTTATTGTCGTAAAATATGTCGAGAACTTCCCTCGCTCTTTGATTTCTACGCTAGTCAGTAAAGTTCGGATATGCCACTGCATGTAAAAGAAAAAAAAAATGATAGAAAAACATCAAATGTCGCTGCGTTATAAATTTGGCAAGAATGCTATGTTCTGTTTAAAAGTATGTTCTTTCTACTACCTTTCATGGTATATGTAAAAACTATCTTAGTAATTTTGTTTCTGTGAGAGAATACTTCAAAACATCACTAGGAAAGCCTTCAGAAATATACGATCGTTCAGTCGATGGAACGTATCTGAATAAAAAAATGCTTTGACTGAATTGTTCGACAATTTTATAACTCACGTAACTCGATATGACACGCAGCAGTAAGGTGATAATGAAAAATATGTAAACAATAACCCATTTTGCGCGAACATATGCATGCTCCAATATTTTACAACGGACATTATCTGTTCCGACGCAGCGAACAGTTTTCCGAGAGCGTAGCTCGAGGGAAACTGAGAGCTTTGAAGAACAGATAATGTCCAAGGTCAAATACAATAAAACCCGCATGTAGGAACCTAGTGGTTTAAACCTGCTGGCAGAAATTTGCTATTTTGAAACCCAAAAATATAACAACCTGTTTAGCCAAGCGAGATCAAGCAGGTTCTTATATGTGGGTTACAGTTAAGTTATGAACTCTTTTTATAGAAGCAACACAACATATACCTTCTGTAATCAGTTGTGTTAGGCTTGCCATGATACAGTTGTGATTTAATACTCTTTAGAAAACAGTCCTAAGAAAATACGTTCGCTGATTGGTTAAAAATCGTGATTCTATTTAACAATTATTCGCCGAAGGCGAGGTGAACATTGGTGAATATTCACCAATGTTCACCGAGCCTAAGACGAATAATTGTTTTAGTATAATTTTCAAAGGTAAAACACAGAATTACGACTAAAACAGACTGTTCCTTTGCATACACGTATGAAGCCATAGTTTTAGTAATGTAAGGCCCAGTTCAGACGTCGTGCTTCTGCCGTGCCGAACTAAATTGCAATTTGGTTCGACTGTAGCACGGCAGGAAATCAACTCTGATTCAGACGTCGTGCCAGAGTCGAATCAATTCAGGGTTTACTGAAGCCTCGTAACAATTCTCCTCCTAACTCCCGTCAGGGAACGCAATCTCGCCAAAACACATTAACATAATTTATGAATTTAGTTTGGCGCGACAGAAGCACGACGTTTGAATCACTGTTGTGCCACAGTCGTGTAGCACGGCAGAGCTTGTCGAACTTAATTGCTTGCCGAGCTTAATTCAAAAGTTTGATTCAGACGCCGTGCTTCTGCCGTGCTTTTGTCGAACTTAATTCCTGAATTTAGTTCGGCACGGCAGAAGCACGACGTCTGAACTGGGCCTAAGCTTTCATCGATTGTGAATCAATTTACACATCAAGTTCGGCAGTAAAACAAACGAGCGAAACACTACAAAAAATAAATTCATTCCGTACCTTTGTTTTATCGTTGTTAACTTCATTCACAGCTGTCATCATCGTCTAAAAATGAGTAGCTTTAGTTTGAAAAAAAGTAAATTTCGGTCAATCGATCTGACCTGCTGGCGATCAACGTAACCACTGCGTTTGCGATTCTTAAATTCCTTGAATACGAGTTCTTGAAAGAATTTTTGGTCCAAAGGCGACAGCAGTCATTATGAAAATTCTTCATTCTTCCAAATATCCTGGACTTGAAGTAGTGTCTTTCGAATAAGTTAAAATATGATTCAGCAACTGTCCGCCATGTTTACTTGCCGAGATGGCAAAGGTGGCGAGCTTAGCAGCCAGGCCTTGAAAATGGTAAAATTCACCGCCTGAAGCGGTGAATATAATATTAGGAATTGCTCTACCAATCAGATTGCTGGAAACTCTTTGTTCGGCTCTGAAATTATACGAAAACTCGATAGAAACACAGAACTAGCACGAGCTGTTGATGTAATGGTGGCGCGAGCAAAGAGAATTTACATTTTGATAATCAAAGTTAACAAGTTGTTTGCCTTTTTTATGTCGCGGTGTTTCTAAAAGAAATAGAAAACATGTTCTCTGTGTTTCTATCGAGTTATAGAAACACTCGTAAAAGTTTGGGAGAACTCGGAAAAGCTGTGGAAACACTCGCCTGTGGCTCGTGTTCCCACAACATTTCTCGTTCTCCCAAACTTCCACTCGTGTTTCTATTAAACAATTAGGTTATGAGCTCGAGATTTCTCCCTCTCCAAGACATGACCTATTTTACCACACGTAAAAAAATGTAGGTTCTTACACGCGTTTTTACTGTATCCGAACTTTTTCGCGCCAAACGGAGGCTATTGAGAGTATTAATTGTCCTTGAAATATTTTTTCTCAACACGCGCAGTTTTGAAAATTGGGGAATATCACTCGGATATTCAGTCGCGTTTTGAATACATTAGCACGCGAGCTAATGTATTCAATATAAATACAATGATGCAATGGGCCGCAAACGAAAATGCTACTGGTGTACATAGCATCTGTAAAAGATCTCATAAGCCAAAACTAGAAACATAACAATGAAGCAAGCCTGATTATAACGTAGTAAGCTTAACGGTCAACGACATGATAGGTTCAAAACTGATGGATTATAAATTAAACATATTTATCAGTGGATTTCAGTGACGCACTTTTATTGACTGTTAAGAATATCAGAGCCAGCCACAAATTTGTAAGTGAAAAGCTGAAAAAAAAATAGACAAATACTTTGTTTTATTTAAAGAATCATAAAATGTACCACATTGTCGCCATTGTGAATACGCGAAGAGTAAAAACGACCGGGTGCCTCTCTCCTCCACAGCGATTCGAAACGTTCGTTATAGAAAGCCGCTGTGTGAGGTGAGTGTAAGCGCAAAGTCAAATAACCCTGAGCCTGCACTCATAACGTTCAGCGGATTCTCTCCACTTGAACTTCTGCGCCTCTGCGTCGCCTCTGCGGAGGAGAGAGCCCAGGCGCTATAACATACTCGCAAAACTCGCATAAGCGACATATGCAGGCGCACTAAGGTGCTGCTAAGAAGTGCCTTTTGTCAGGAACATTTTCTTACCAGCAGTTTACTGCACATGGTTTTTAAACGCTTCATTTGCTTCATTTGAAGGGGCTTTTCCCGAAATGTCTCTATGTTGACTTAAACGAATGCAATTTTACTGCACAAGCTGGTTATGCTTAAGCTTATACGAGACATTCACTTTGAAAAGTTTCATGTGAATGCGTCCGTAAGTCAACTGATGCAAGTGTGTTCTAATAGCAAAATCTGTATCCTCACAAATTACAACTGTGGTTCTAAGGGTTGAAACCCACTAAAAAAAAACACTCTTAAAATGTGGCCAAAAATACGTGGAAACGTATTCCTCATCTAATCCAGCAGCGCGAAACCCCGAGGAAATGGCACAAAATACCATCACTCAACAATCTGTTTAAACAAAAATTCATTCAAGAAACAAGTGGCGAGCAAGAAGAATGAGCGACCTAGAATGACCTAAATCTCCAACTAAATGCTTGCTATTGCGTAAGCAGCCCTTGACAGCCCGCGAGCCTCTTCACCTTGCCGTCAGAATATTTTAATATCTGACCACAACCGTCAGAAATTACATTTATCACTTAAGATGTTCACGAATTCGTTGAAATGCGTTTTTCTTAGATGAAGCCTTTTCATGAAAACAGCTAAGAATTTCCAAGGAAAATACCGGTTCCTAGTTAATTGTTCCGCCAAAATTTAGAATCCCAGCATTTAAGACGGAGGTCAGTTTGTAGAGGCTAGGCTAAGGCCCTGGGAATTCCTAATCCCCTCTAGGAGAGAATCATAGTAGTTGTAGTCATCATCTTGGACTGGATATTTCAGTGTTTTGATGAATACAATTACCATGAACTCTCAGCAGGTTAGTCCTACAGAGAGAATTATCCATTCAGTAGTCGCATTGTGGACTTCTGTACTCCGGCTAGACTGAACACACGAGAAGCCAGCTTGCTTTTTCTTCCATTTTATTACTGACAGCACCTGCAGCACATTATTAGATGTTAAGTCAATAATGTGTTCCACTTCAGGTCAACAGAGAAAAATAATGTTTTCTTTCCGGATTTATCCTTCACAACTTCCTGCTCGAACCCAAAAACACTTGAATTTAAAACGACGGAGAAAACGTTTGTTTTACAGTCAGGAACGGAAAATAAATATCTATGGCTCAAAATCGTGTGCCAAAGTCACTTGCAATTCTGTAACAGACTCCTATTAGATGAAAAGAAAAGAGCGTTCTGTTAGTTCGGGTGACTTTTTGACCTTGAAGTAAGTCAACAAAACATAGACTCGACTATTTTAAAAGATTTCAGATTTAATGTTTTGGTTGAGATTCTAGCAAAAAGAAAATGGAATCGGAGGGGAATAGGAGGCGAAGAAACGGCTAATAAAGGTGGCTGGTTTGATCTCTTTTACCCTTAAGGCAATGTTTTCTCTCATTAATTACATAAGCGTCAAAACTTTTGCACTGCATTTAACCCACCTTTGACAAAATTAGCAGGCACAAATTGCATGACAAAGTTAATAGTCAGATGACATTGAAGTGATGGAAACGGGGAATTAAATTTGATCTTTTAAGTTGAGTAAAAACCCCTTGAAGTCGATCGTATCCATAGAAACGTCCTTTGAATTAAAACTGTGATTCGAATACAGGTAAAGCTTTTTTCGTTTCGTATCTAGGGCCTGCAAATATGCATATACTCTTTAAAGCTAACCGATTGATCATCAAAGCTTCTTGTTAGACTCCCGCTGTGACTTGGTTTCATAACAAATTAAAATAACGAATTGTTTATTTTTAATCTTACTGGGATCTTCTGTCGAGGCAGGTTGTCAACGGAGAAATAAGTTTCGGCTGGAGAGCAAACATCCTCATTAAAAGTCTTTTCCTCAGAACTGCAATTGTTCATCATGTTAAGGGTGACTATTTTATTCTTCATCTTGGCATCCCTCTCGCCAAAACCAACTGATGCAACAGATTTAGAGCACAAAAGGGCATTTAAAACTTCAGGTAAGGCACTACCAGTTTTGATTACCTGCAAATATTATTTAAGAGTGGTGTGGTCGCCCATTCTAGGACCAGGAGTTCAGAAGAAAACGCTTCGCGAACTCGCCAACCAAGCGGCAATCTCCTCCCGCCGACTTATCCATATTACTCGCGTTCAATTACTGAGACCTGGCTTAAATCTAATCGGTCTCATTGATGCAACTTATATAAGAAACAAAACCTGCTTATTTTGACAGCTACGTGTCTAGAAATGTTGAAGAACTAAGTAAGAATTATCCCTTTCAAAGGCCTGCACGCTGTGAAAACAGGTCTGTTTTTGCATGTGTCATCTTTAATTTTCGCGCGTCAGTAGTTTGAAGATTTCTGGGATTTTGTCTCCGGTAAAGGATAGATTGATCTTTTTTAACAATATCAATTCGTCTGTTGACCATTCTTAAACTTCCTCAGTGTTTCACCAAACCTATCGTATTCAAAGAATTATACAGACGTCTCTGTTTTCCTTGCTGTTACGTGGCTAGTTTGAAACGTATTCAAACGACTCAGGAAAAATTAAAAAACCTAATAAAGCGTTGTTCCTCAGTATCAATAACATAGAAGCTTTGCACCTAATAGTCTTCGATGTATTCAGAAAATATCAGTGCGGGGAATAAGACAGAATTTTTATCGAAATATGTACTCGATCGTTTCAGCCAAAACGGTAGCAGGTTTACAAAGTGGGAAGAAATTGTGTCGGCTGGATTGAAAAGAAGAAGAAGGCTGGATTGAGAGTCTGTTTGTAGCTGTGTTTGTTTTGGTAAAGTTTTTGAATATTTGAAAACATCGTCTGCGACAGTTAAAACAGTAGACTTTGAAAGGGGACAAAAATTTAGATTATGCCGGCTTAAACGTTTCTTCATTTCCAAAGGATTATATGCTGAACTTCGTTCCCGTCCATTGAGCTGGTCCGCAAAAGATAATCAATCGATCTGAAGATAAAATAGGAAAATATTTCTCTGAGAGTTTTTGATCAAGACATATTGCAATATTCGGTTGAACAAATTGCGAACAGAAATGATAAAGAACGTTTTTTTTTTCTTGTTGATTTCAGCCCCCGTTTTCTGTGGGAAGGCCTTGCTGTTGTTTGAGCCTAAAAGAATACCTTTTGTTTCTGTCACCATGACTAATGTTCATTTTATCAAACTCACTAGATTGTATGAGACCCACCTGCAAAGGCTCACACTGAACAATTAAACGTTAAAGGGCAAATTTGTAAACCATTCTGTTGGTGTTCGAACTCTTTGTTTTTCAAGTTAGACTTTGGATCCCATCTTTTTCATAGCTTACATACATACTACTCTGCCACAACCAACAGGGGGCACCCAAGAATCATTTCGGGAAACTATTTGTTCCGAAGGGGATTAATCCTCTCCGATTTTGTTAAGAGAATTGTCCCCTCGAACTTTAAGTACGTGATAAGAGAAATTTAATGCCTGTTGTTTTCAAATTGATGAAAATGTCGTTTTGAGTACCAGAAAAGGGCAGATGATTTTCGGAGAGACAATAAGAACGAAGGTTTTCAGGAGATGGACAAAAAAGCCCTTATAAATTCGAGGATGACAGAAAAAAAATGTTTAGTGCCTCGTAAAACTAATCTTCAGAGCTTTAAAGCACTCCAGATAGCCTAAAATAACGTTCTAAAGCATTTGAGAGACAAGCGTCGTGCTTCTGATTCTCGCCTTAGCTTGTGTTTCGCCAAAGTTAAAAATAAAGAGGTAAACTACACACAAAAATGATATCTGGCACATAAAACTATAGAGCAAATTTGATTTTTGTCTTTGTTTTCTCACACAAAGTCTTGAAATTAAACTTTTTTTCCGTACTTTCTCCTAGATTCTCCATTGTACCAAAAAGAGGGTTGTTTTAGCGCCAAGACCGCAAAAACTGGAGTTTATCTTGGGACGTTCTCCTCCAATTCCTATTCGGCGGTGGACCAATGCGCTCAGGCAGCTCGAAAACAAGATTTCACGGAATTCGTCCTCTTTGAAGGCGGTCTGTGTAAAGGAGGGCATGATCTCAAAGAAGAATATAACGATCAAGGTGCATCTCTAGGCCTCTGCAAGAACGATGTGGGCGGGAAAGATTTTGTGGTTCTATACTCGTTAAAACAAACAGGTAGATAATTTTACTTGTAATATCTAATATCTTCGAACACCTAAAGTAAGCGAAAGTACAGTGATGAGTGTTTTCAAGTGTGAAACAATCGTAATTTTGGACCATGCGAAGTCAGAGCATCGAATGCACTACATCCGGGCACAGATTTACGTCACTGGGACCATAATTAAAGAAACATTTCCTCCAGTGACACAAACGGTAGTGGCTATTGCCCCCATAGATGCAATCGTTTTAAATTCGTATAGCAAGGGGTTTGTTGTACATAGATTTACGGTATATTTAACAATTACACAATTTTTCGGCGAAGGTGAAGTGAACATTGGTGAACATTCCCGAGAAGAAGTCGAGGTGAATATTAAGCCCTTAATGAGGCGAAGCCAAGGGGAACATTGAGGTCGAGGGGAACCAAAACACACTGTTTCCCACGGGACCAGTCCATTAAGTGTTTTGTTATACCTCCCAACTCAAAAATAGAAAAAAAATGCGAAGAAATCGCTTGCTTGACGCAGGCTGTCTCACAAATTTACCACGGTTTCAAGGAGCACGACCTGATCTCGTGCGAGTCGAAAGTTCAAGTTATTGTTTCCCTAGGGAGTTAGTGAGTTTTGTTCGCCCTAGGGAGTTAGTGAGTTTTGACCCACGACACGTGACGCGTTCTTCTCCAATCCTGAAACGTGTTTGAGTTGGGAGGTATAACAGTCACCAATGTTCACTGAGCCTGGGGTGAATAATTGTTTTAGTATAATATTCAGAGCTGAACAAAGAGGACTACAGGATAACGGACTAAAACATAAAAACACAGACGCAGTTGTTCGTTTCATCATACACGTATGCAGCCGTAGTGTTATTAAAAAACTTACATGTACATCGATTGTGAATCAATTTACCCATCGAGTTCGGCAGTAAAACTAACAAACCAGCGAAACACTACGAAAATAAATTCATCCGGTACCTTTGTTTTATCGTTGTTGACTTCATTCACAGTTGTCATCATCGTATAAAAATGAGTAGCTTTAGTCTGAATTAAAATAAATTTCGGCCAATCGATCTGACCTACTGGCGATCAACGTAACCACTGCGTTTACGATTCTTAAATTCCTTGAATACGACGAGTTCTTGAAAGCATTTTTGGTCCAAGGGCGACAGCACTCATTTTGAAAATTCTCCATCCTTTCAAATATCCTGGATGTAGAGTGATGTCGTCCGCGGAATAAATGAAAAATTCATTCAGCAACTGTCCGCCATGTTTACTTGCTGAGATAGCAAAGGTAGCGGGGCTAGTAACCAGGCCTCGAAGATGTTATATTCACCGCCTGCCGCGTTGAATATTGCGTCATATAAAGAATCGCTTAGCCAATCAGATTGCTGGAAACTCTTTGTTCAGCTCTGAAATTATACTAAAAATTTATGTGAACTTGTGACATTTTCATTCGATTTTCTTTGCACTTATGTAATCAGAGGCCTGTTTCTCGAAAGGCCCGGAAACCTTTGGAGTCCGCAAAACCATTCTTAGTTAATTTGTATCTAACAACAGAGACCGGGTGTATACGCCTGAAAACTTCTTGTATGAAGGGAACTTCTGGTCATATTAAGAATATGTGACTAAATAAAACAGCCCTGGAATCATAAGGTTTGAGATTTTGCTACGGTTTTCCAGGTGCGGAAACTTTTCGGGACCTTCGAGAAATGAGCCCCTCGGCCCGGTTGTTTGAAAGCCGGTTAACGCTGCAGGATTAAAAGTTAACCGAAGTATTAATTTTTCTTGTATAAAATCGTTTTTCACTTCTAACGTTTTGTGTAGTTTGAGATTATTCAAGCTCAACAGAAGGACAAACAATGTAACCAGAAATCCGCATTGAAAGGTTGTAACACTGAAATCAAAATTCTCGATAATCCTGCGGGTCTAAGGTTTCGAGGAAGAACAATCTAAATTGGCCTAAAAAAAACTTCGTCATATTCAATCGTTAAATCATTATATTTAAAATTTTAATGAGGAATAAAAAAGTCTAGTTAACCACCTTTACTTTCTTTCTGCAGAGAGTGGATGCCGTATTCAATCGTCCGACAAAGCCAACAAAAAGTGTCGAAGACAGAGACAACGGGAACTTGAACTGACCAGAAAAGATTACCAGCTCGCACAAGATAATAACGGACTTTCACGTCTCAACAAGACCCGTGCAGAAGTATACGGTATCCTTGTACGAGATGCTTTAGATCATCATTGGATTACGTTGTACAACTCTACTATATTCAAGAACTTAGGTCTCTTTTTACGGTTTAACCGTAGCAAAGAAGATGACTACATTAGAATATACAACTTCTTTATTAACAATCAACTGGCGGGGGTTTCTCAGGTAAGTTCTTTTTTTTATCATTTAGTTTTAGTTTTAAGGTAGATATATATTAATTTTCTAGTTTATATTTATTTTTTTCTAAAGAGAGGCTGGTTTTGATTTAAATGTCCACTAAACTATAATATTTTTAGTGTACAGTTAGCGAGCCGGGCGATCGCCATCTTGTATTCCATACACAGGGGAGGCTTAGGGGGTGGGGGAGGGCGGGGGGGGGGGGGCGGAGAGAAAACTAGCATCCCAGGGATCAAACCAACCCCTTAACGTCTCGCGACCTCAAGATGGCCGATAGCTAGGCGAACAAAACTATTTATCGCTTACCCAGCAATAACGTGATCATTCCAGTCTAGGCTATCACGTTTGGAAAAACCGTCTTTTTTTGGGCAATGACAAGGGAGAAAAGCAGTATCTTTCAAATTTCGATTTGATTTTACGATTGAGTCAATAAAAAGCTACCATGCGCATATATACTTTTTTACTCCAGAAGTTGCTTCTTGTTCATTTTCAGGAAGACAAAAGATATTTTCGATTTTCTTTTCAAGACAAGGCCATTCCTTTCAGAAATCTGTCTGACCTTGCTCTTTGGAGAGACGACAAGCTGTTTACTGACCAGCGATTGGCTGGCAGCAACCCAATGGCCATTCAAAGGGTTTCTTGGGATCCAGGTAACCAAGCCTCTAATTCCTATAACCCTTCAGGACGAAAAGGCCCATGAAGGAATGAAATAACGTTAAGTCAAGGAAGAATGGAAAACATTTTAGAGGACATTTATTAAACTTATTTTTTGTAGTTTCGTATGCTAATGATATTTTCAAGTGATAGAATTTCCTTAAATTACAAACGTGACGCCAAGTCACCGCTTAACTTTGAGCGTGATTTAATCCTTTCGAAGACGGAACCCGCATATGTATCTTGTCCATTTGATTTCCATGTGTCTTTAACTTATTATTGGTGTTAAGTTAAGCTTCCCTGAACCAAACAAATTTCTTTCAACAACAAAGTCACTTTTTTTATTCGATCTTTCAGAAGTACATGGAGGAGTGGACTGGACAGAATTGAGTGGAAAATTAAATCCAAGCTTTGACTGGGAAGGAGAAATACAGGATGTGATTGGGCTAGACATTTCACTTCATAAGGTATATCGATATATAAACAATAGCCTCCATTTGGCGCGGAAATATGCTCCGAGAGCCTAGCTCGAGGAAAGCTGTAAGCTTTGAGGAACAGATAATGTCCAAAGACAAATATCCGAGCATATTTTCGCGCCAAATGGAGGCTATTGCGCTTATTATCCTTCAAATATTTTTCGTAACACGCCCGGTTTTGAAAATTGTGGATTATCACTCGGATATTTCCCAGTTTTAGCTGGGGAATATTCAGTCACGTGACGCGTTTAGACCAATCGCGAGCGAGCGAAAATATTTGATGGATTATAACACTCGGATAGTCCTCAGTTTTTGTTGGGAGATATTCAGTCACGTGACGCTTTTAGACCAATCGCACGCGAGCGAAAATATTTGATGGATTATAACGTGGAGTACAAACATCCACAAATAATGAGCTCATCTGTCTATTCTAACGCCCGGGCTGCTGAGTAGTTTCAAACCGTGTAAGTAAATGTATGTATTGGCAGTCTGTGCTGTAAAAATCAGTCTGCTCAGCAGTAACCAATAATTCTGTCAATTGTCGTCCTTGCTATAAAATAAAACTTAATATAATAACGTTGACAGGCAATATCTGAGGGATTTGTTTATGTGGTGCATTATCCTCTCTATGACGGACTGGATTCACTTGGCGTCGACAGGTTTGGAAAACTAATGGATGCCTTCTCACCTATCGCCATTTTTGCATCAAAACCCAGTCGACAACAACGGCCAAACATGCTTAAACCGGTTGCCATTCAATTAAACAGCTCTTCAGGTATGACGTTTCTATTCTACTCCACTATTCTCTACTCGACTCGACTCGACTCTACTCGACTCCTCTACTCCGCTCTACCATACTCTTCTCTGCTCTACCTTAAGTACTATTCCACTTTCTTTTGCTTTGCGTTGCTTTATTTTGCTTTACTTTTCTTTACTTACTATGCTATAGCTCACGTTATTTTACTCCATTTGCGAGTACAGCTGTCTTCAAAGTTTAAAACCAAGCTTGGTCTAAGATTTTGACGAACGGACCCACACGTTCCTGTCAAGAATAACTCTTTCAGATTTCTTTTCACTTGCTTTCATTTAGCTTCTCCGGTGTTTACTCCAGAAGATAGTGAACTCTGGTTGATGGCTAAGCATGTCCTTCAAGGGGTAGACTACGCTCAAAACCAGATTGTGGAGCATCTTTACAAGCTCCATATGTTTATGGAGCCCGTGTGTGTATGCATGCATCGGAACCTGGCAAAATTGCACCCTCTTCATCACCTCTTAAAGCACCATTGCAGGGGACTGATTGGGACCAATTCGTTTGGGACTCCATTCCTCATGGCGGAGAACGGCTCCATAAACAGCCTCCTGACTGTTGGACGCAGTGGCTCTCAGGTAATGATGTCTAGGGCCTATCAGGAAATAAGCTGGGATGATACAGACTTCTTGGACAATATCAAGGTTGGTACAATGTAGTTGCTTACTGACTGCTACATTAGTTTCGTTTTAAACTACCACTTAAAATGTGTAGACAAGCAACCAAAACTGATCTAGTTATTTGCCCTTTATCAGTTATCAATATTCATAATTTGTTGTTATATTTAACCCCTTACGGGCTGATACCGAGGGATTCGAAACAGTTTATTTTGTTAGCCGAGAATCTTAGATTATTTAGATTCGTAGACCCCGACGTCATTTGTTACATCAGTTTATGACACAGCAACAACAATGGTGGATCGACATGGAATGGCAGTAATTAGTATATACCACAACCTCGTTCCCAGGGTCTCTCATCTTACCGCCCCCTGGAGCGAGCGAGGAGAGAGGGGGCGGTAAGATGAGAGACCCTGGGAACGAGGTTGTATAGCCAAGTACTATTCACCTCCGAGCAGCCGAAGAAAAACAAAATGGCTTCCCGTTTCAAATAAAGTTACTCTTAAATAAATAAAGTTACTCTTTGGTCCGCTAGTTATTCAGCTTGTGTGGTATATACTAAAACAATCATTCGCCTCAGTGTCGGTGAAAGTGGTGGATATTTGCCTACACTTCGGTGAATAATTGTTAATTATTATCTCTCTGGGATTTTTCAGTCTAAGTAAACTAATATTTTCTGGTTTCTTTCAGTTGAAGTTAATTTTGTACGTGGCCAAACAAACTCAAAATCCCATGACCGAGCTCCTTTAATGTCTGTGACCTTGAGATAGCCATTGAGAGCAAGTGCTGTTGGGGAAATAATTCTTGCTACGTAACAATTAGTGAAGTTGCGGTGGCCTCATGGTTAGTGCGCTCGTCCCGGGATCGAGCGGTCGGGGCTCGAGGCGTGGCTGGGGACACTGTGTTGTGTTCTTGGGCAAGACACTAAACTCTCACAGTTCCTCTCTCCACCCAGGAGTACAAATGGGTACCGGCGAATTGTTGGGGAAACCTAACAAATTGCCGGAAGTGACCTGCCATGGACTAGCACCCTGTCGAGAAATACTCCTAACCGCTTCATGCTACAGAAACCGTGATAAGCTCCAGCAGCTATCAGCCAGTCGGCTCCAAGTCTTCACTTTATGTGATAATTATTCTTACCACAGTTCAGTGAAGCTCTTCTGAAATAATTTTATTTTCAAAGAAACGAGGACTTGGCGACAGGAATAAACTTCCGTATTTTCCGTACAGGGACGATGGAGAGCTGATACATGAGGCGATATCAAATATGGTCAACGAATACGTCGACGAGTAAGTGGACAGCGACTTGTTATCATTCTATTGAGCTTAACGTAATGATGTTCTAGCCTGTTCTCGCGACGGTGCCGCAAGCTGTCGTGTGCAGACCGGTTGTGTTAAAGTGAGCCCTCACACGTCAAAAAGTATAGCGTGTGTAAATCAGAACATTTGCCAAAATATTTTCGATCACAACTTACTTATACCTGCAAACGTTTTTCGTGTCATGAGCATGAAATTTTCGAGAATTGTCCGAACATATTCGAAGATGTCCGAAGGTTTCCGAGGACTCCCCGAAGATTTCCGAAGTCGCTTCACATTTTCCAGTCCTAGTGTTCGCCAAAAATAACGTCGTGTTTAGTACTTTTTTTAAAAATAGGAGAATCCGAGGAAGTCTACAATCATCTTCGTAAACTTTTCTTTTCTTTCATTTGTTCAATTAAGTTTACATATTTTTCGAAACAGTGCCATTAAGGGTGTGATCGCGCAATATTCTCAGCTAGGCGTTACGAATTGATCGGCAAAGCGCTGGAAGGAGTGAGATCGTAATTTTTGTTCGCCAGGCTTGAGGCTCACGCCTAAGGGGTTAGAGTTGGCAGGTATAACTATGCACTAAAATGAAGCTCAATGAAGATTGTAATACCACCCAACTCAAAATACGTTTTCCGACTGGAGAATAACGTATCACGTGTCACGGTTCAAAACTTACTTACTCTCCAGGGCGAACAAAACTCATTAACTTCTTAGGGAAACAACAACTTGGACTTTCGACTCGCACATGATCAGGCTGTGCACCTTGAAACCGCGGCAACTTTGTGTGCCTGCCCGCGTCAAGAAAACATTTTTTTTAGCAGTATGTTTTATATTTGAGTTGGAAAGTATAACAAAACACTTGATGACTGGCCGCGGGTAAAACAGTGAGTTTCTTTCCCCTCGAACCACAATGTTTCAGGGTCTCGAGGATTGGACCAATTAAAACTCACTACTTCTCTTGGGGCCAGTCATTAAGTGCCTATAGTATAATAAAATGGTTATTGACTAAGTAAAGGTGTTCTGCACACAAAAAATATCTTTTTGGATCTTTTTGCAAAAAATTTCTTCACTTTTGAGCTGGTAAAGCACTGTTTTTCTATTCGTTGTTGAAGGTATTACAATTCACACAAGGATGTTCAGGCCGACTCTGAACTCCAGAATTTTGCCAATGATGTTTCACTGGGATCTGGGAAGGTAAGATTTTTTATAATACTTGATCGCTACAGGTGGCCGCGCAGATGAAAGCGTGGGAGAGAGGGGAGGGAAAGGTTTCCACGTTCTTTTGCTATTTTGGCTGGTTTAGCTAAGAAGCAACGACTACAACAACAGAAAGCTGGGGTGAAAAAAAAAAAAAGATAAATGATAACGAAACTTTAAGCTACTGCTAGAAATATTTTTGCGATACGTTTTTAAAATAATTCCAATATCTCGAACTCGGTTAGTCTCGAATTCCTCAATATTTTGACCTAATTTAAACTGAAGCCAAGCTCGCCATCTCCACGACTTTAGTTAGGACAGTTGTAGAGTCCACGAGACTGCGCCAACTTTTGTTATTTCAGCCTCAGCTGTTTACAACTGACATTTTACAGATGCGTTTAATACTGTACAGGGCATTTACTTGCTGAAGTGTGTATAATTTGACTTCAGATGTAACGCAACAATTATTGATCGTTATACCGCACTGCATGGAGCGGTGGCCTCATGGTTAGTGCGCTCGTATCCGGATCGAGCGCTCCAGGTTCGAGCCCTGGACGGGGACATTGTGTTGTGTACTTGGGCAAGACACTTTATTCTCACAAGTGTATAAATGGGTACCGGCAAACTTAGTGCTGGGGGTAACCCTGAGATGGACTAGCATCCCATCCAGGGGGGAGTAGAAATACTCCTAGCCGCTTCATGCTACGGAAACCGGCATAAGCTCCGGCCTGATGGGCAGACTTTACCTTTTTATACCGCACTGCATCATTCTTTTTTTCAAAAACGTGTGCCATCCTCTTTTCGTCCAATCCTAACACACCCTAGGGTAGTTAGTTAGGGTGAGAGGGGGACAAAGTAAGTCTTTGGTGGGTTACTTCTTGCCGTCCCAGATGACTGCCTCCGGATGTCCGAGGATGACACTGTTATTTCAAACCCAATGCTTAATTTCTTTTGAGAGCTCAAGAGAGGGGTGACCTACTGTAATATTTTTTATCAGGTTATGCCCTTTCACTTTCTCTCCCTATACTCGTCTTTTAACTTAAAACACGTTCGTCTCTCTTAGGTCAAAGACTTTCCCAGGAAAATAACTTCCAAATGGAGTCTAAAAAAGCACTTGACTCGCTTCATTTGGGCGACTAGTGCCCAGCACAGCGCGGTCAACTATCCCGTGGATCACAGTGGAGCTCTGACGCTCAACATGCCGAGTAAACTCTACATCGACTATAACGCGGGGGCTGGGCACTACGGCTTCAACAACCTCCCCAGGAGAGAGACATGTGGGGTAGGTACCTCCGTCCCCCACACCAGGGGATCTCCCACAGTCCCATAATAAGCAATGTGCACGTACTTTGACTTACTTCAGTCTTAAAATTGAACTGTATGAATTGAATTACGTACGCCGAGGAGCTTGCGCCCGGACCTATCCTTTATTTCTTTTTGGATTGGATGTCCATTCAACTAGCATTCACGATGCCTAGTCTAGGATAGGGTAGGGTTTACTCTAGAATAGGGTTGCAAAATCAAACTAGTCATGGTTCCAGCGTCACACCCCTACCCAAAGATTTACAGAGTATCCCCCCCCCCTGGAAAATTAGCAAACACACTCTTTCATTTCTGGTATGCGCTATTTACCACGACAACTTGTGTTATTGGTCATGTCACGTAACAAGACGGGCAAGTGTGCAACTTCGAAAACTTCTACGCTAACACGTTTTTTTTTATGTTTGTTCCAGCGTCAGGCGGCGCTATCGATGACTTTGGCAGCCATGCATTACGACTCTCTTTTTGACTTCGTTCTTCGTGTTCCGGATAAGAAAGGAAGATTGGTTGTCCAGAAGTATTACAACTACTTGCATGGTTATGTTACGTCCACCATTTCGCAAAGGAATGTGAAAAGATTCAAGGAAGGCCAATTGCCCTACCCTTATTTCCTACCAGCCTGGATTGCTAACAGTATTCACACTTAAGCATTGAAACTGCCTGCTCTAGTCTAAACGCCTATCGAAAATGGACTTGGATTCACTTGAAAAACAAAAACAAAAATACATCGGTGTTTATTAAACTTTTTTTTTTCTCAAATTCGCCCGTGATACCTTTAAATTCCTAAAGAAGCTCGGCATTTTCATTTAGTTTCAAAGATGTATTTGGGAGCAAAAATACACTTATTATTGGTAGGTGTTGTTACGTTTTGTTGAATATTATAAAAGGATATAAAAGACTTGAAAATGATCCCTTGCTGTCAAAATTCTCTGCGGGTCTGTAGAATCTACTTGTTTCACCTGTTTCACCTGTTTCACTTCATGTATGTTCCCTTAGTAAAAGATAGGGAAAGAAGTGATATCTTTATACAAATTTACCAAAAAATACCATGATATTTTATTATTTTTCTGTGTTTGTGTTACATTGGCTAACATAGCTAATTATCGTCTGGAATGCTATAGGCCACATTCGTATTCTCGGTATTGGACTGGAACTAGCTTGCAACCGAGGCTAATGCGGGAATCTTTTCAAATGCAAATGAGCCTCCATTGCAAGCTAGTTCCAGTCCTATGCATGGGATTTCAATTTATAACTGCCCATTGAATTTAATTTTAAAACAGGCAATCGTGTTGTACAAGCAGCCCCTATATATTGACTAGCAAATCAATATAAGATCATCGGCTGCCTTCACGCCTCCTGATATCTGCCTGCCAGTTCTTTAAGCTCCTCATCAGTGGTCAGAGCTTTATCCTGAGACAAATCTTTGTGCCCAGGTTGCAGATCCCACTCTCTCTCCAACTTGGCGTGGGCTGAACTCAGAGGGCGACCGCTCGCGGGGTTTAGATTTTCCCAGTGGCTGCGTCTTGCCCTGGAAAAATAAGGAATAAATATTTTTGTCACTAAATGCTGAACATTTCTGTTGTTAGAACTGATTCTAATAATCAAACTGAGTGTTAAGTTAGTGCAAGTCCATATTGTGTGTACCAAGACATCTTGAAATCACAAAGGATTTAACACCGTTTAGCTACAAGTTGTTACGCTTTCTTCATAATATGCATGATGAGGCCATCTTGCACAAAAACTCCCTTTCTTTTATTAACTGGCAAGTTTTACTAAAGAACCGTTTGAAACTATAAGAAAGATATTCTTCAGACATAGCTTAACAGTAAGACCTCTGGGATATACATAGTACCTTGCTCAGCATCTCACGGATAGTGCTGCCCCAGAGAAGTCTCCCCAGTCAATGCTTCTCAATTAGGTGTTGAGCTGTTTTCAGCTGTACCCCTGGGATGTAGCTTGCCTGTCCCTAAATCCTAGGGAAGTATGTTACCAGAGGGCTCCTCCCCACAATTTATGCTTCACAATGTCAGTGGTTATCTGCCCGGCTTTCTAAGCTATACCCTTAAGATATTAGCCTACCTTGCCCTTTCCCACGGATAAGTATGCCACCGGAGGACTCTTGCCCGCAATTTATGCTTAACATATCGTCAAAGGTTACTGATCTCTTTCTAAGCTATACCCCTTGAATATTAGCTTACCTTGCTCTTACCCACGGGTAAGTATGTTGTCGGAGGGAGTCTCCCCACAAGCCGTGCTTCTCACTAGCCGGAGGCAATTTTCCACGTTCTTTTGCAAGCTGGAAAACATAGAAGTAGCTAGTGTTAACTTTGGTTATGTCAGTCAAAATCTTCATATTTATAGGCAATCAGTTATATAAGATTCAAGCTTGACTCATTGCAGTAAAATATAGAACACTCATGGCAGAAAGTGATGTTTTCTATACCTCCTCTGCTATGGCCCTGACATGATAGGGCTCGAATCCACAGCATGCTCCAATGTATCTTATTCCCATATCGTAAGCCTCGCGTGCGTACTTTTGAACGTCCCAGCGACTCATCAGACGAGATTCAAGGGCTGAAATGGGAAATATGACTCACAAGAACGTAAAGTAACGTAACGTAGCGTGACGTAATGTAACGTAGCGTCACGTGACGTAAGGTAAGGTAACGTAACATAACGTAGCGTTTAAACAGTATTGTGAACTAGCGGTATTTATAAGTACAAGATGAAATTCTGTTGTTAAGCTATGTATCTGCTATTAGCATTGCGGAAGGCTTAGAAATCGTTAATCTGGTATTATTACTGCCTTTCATAAGAACATCCTTCAGAAACAAAAAGCTCAGAGTTTAAATCCACATTGCTGATAGACGCGGTGGTCTCAGGATCGAGTGGTCCTGGTTCGAGCCCTGGCCGAGGTCACTGAGTTGTGTTCTTGGGCAAGATACTCTTACAGTTCTTGTCTCCAACCAGGGGTAAAAATGGGTACCGGCGAATGCAATGCTGGAGCCAACTTTGGGATGGACTAGCATCCCATCCATGGGGGAGGGGGGGGGGGGAGTAGAAATACCTTCATCGCTTCCAGCCACTACATATAACATGACATGACACCACGTTACGGTACGTTACGTTGCGTTACGTTACAATATATTACATATAAACTAATTATAAACGGTCATACCATACCAAACGGAAATTCAGGGACGCAAGGTAATCCAATACGGTCATTTGTCAGCTCGGGAGTATGATAACAGATAGGCTGTACTATAAGATGTCGATTGAGACCTTCTTTTTCCAACGCAGCTTTCATTTCTTTTACGACAGCCAGGCAAATGCTGGGATCAAAACAGCAATTCACTCCCACGATATCAGCGCCTGGAAAAACAAACAAAACAAAAATAGAAAAGAACTTGTATTTCTTGTATAGTTCTACGAACGCACAAGGATAGCATAAAAATGTGACTTTAACTGCCTGAATAATTCGCATAGCATGATGTAAACACAGCCTCCTCAACAAATATTCATCTAATAGATTGCATGCATACATTTAGTCTAAAATGTTGCAGTGAGAAGATATAAAATTTAGCTCAGAAATTGTCGATATAGACTTGTCTATTTATCTTAACTTAACTACAAGAATTTATCAAGCTTTCAAAACTAAATTATTTACTTATTCAAGCTTTCAGAAAACATCATAAGTTAATTTAAAAAAACAAAAAGACAATCGAAACCAACTTTACTGTCTAGCAAGCGGAGATGTCAAGTGTTTGCACTTCTGTTAGAACAACAAAAAACGACGTCCTCAGTTAAGAATTTAAGCTGGGTGCTAGAGACCTTTCATGAGCGGTTTCAGGATTCGCTCAAGTCTACCTAATGACCCAAAGCATACCGTTGCCCGCGAGAGAATTAAGCTCTGGTACCCGGGGAACGATTGTCGAGATCTGAGCTTGAATTACCCACACGTACCCGCGCGAGCAACCCGCACAGCACATTCTCCAGGTAGAACTCCATTCATATCTCCAGCGAGGCTGACAGACAGACACACAGCGACTGGTTTGCCTGTGGCCTTCATCACCTCTGTGGCCCATTCGGCTTGCTCGGCATATCTGAACAGCTGAAAAATTAACTCAGGTAAGTTAAGCCATGAACAGGGGGGAGAATTCCCTTACATGGGCTATTTAGGTATTTTTGGCCTCAAAGAGTATGCTTTTTTAGCCGTTTTGGCCAAAAATAGGATATCCATTTTGGCCATTTTGGACTGAAATCGGGTGTGGTTTTAACACTCTAGTCTTGAACTGGGTATGGTTTGAAAAGAAGCTATCCTACCAGATAAAAGCATATAAACATTACCCTTAAAAAATGGTCTGAACTAGGAAACTACTTATAAGGCAGGTCGGAAACAGGTCTCACTAAATAGGGTATCGAATAGGGTACCCACCCCCTGGGCGGTGAATACCGCCGTAATCTGTGTAAAAGAGGACGTTTGTTGTGCTTTTCGATTGATTGATTGATGGCATAGGGGTTTTCAGCTGAAACAAAACGCAGTAAAGTGGTAAATTATTAGAGCACCTGCAAAATCGGAAACACGGAATCCGTCTTCGATTCATTCCCCTCTCCACTCCCCCCTCCCACCCTGACAAAAAATAATGGTCGTTGAATTACTCCCGAAATAAAACATCTACAGTACGGCATATTTACCTCCCCTATCAAGAAATCGACATCATTTTTCACAAAAATGTCGGTTTGTTTTTTGAACTCTTTCTGAACTGCCTCCTTTCCAAGTCCCTTTAGATAAGCAGGCACTTGTGAAATGTTTCCAGCCACGAGAGCATCCCCTTTGCTCGCTACTTCCTTGGCAAGATCACAGGCAGCCTGATTAATGGCCTCATACTACAAAGACATAATAACCAACAATTACATTATGAGCTCCAGATTTCTCAGTTGTTTATATGATAAGTAAAATCATTCTTGCATTTTGATTGGTTAATTATCAGAGAACACATGTATCATGTATAGATGACGTCATTAATATTTTTTGTTTCTTTATTAAGCCCGAGTTTTCTATGAGCGAAGCTGAGTTGACTATGGCTCGTAGAAACATGGGCGAGTGCTCTCCTAATTGTTTTAGTAGACACTCTTAAAGATTACAGCACAAAACCTTTTTGAGCATTTTTAAGCGAATAGAAAACGACGAGAGAACTAATCAGATTCGCAGATTTCTACTCAGAATACAGCTGAGTGGCTACTTATAAAACACAGATAGATTCCATGTTGTCATGCGTATGTTCAATAATAGATCACAGATGATGTCAAAATGTGGTACGAACAAAAAAGTGGCACATGGGGCGACAGCCAGGTGTGTCACTAATGTTTCCATACGCTCATTGGTGCATTAAAATTTTGATGGTTTTCAGTCGCATAACAGTCAATTTCCTTTCTTTAGTGTTCTTCTGTATAAATTGTCCAATAATATTTCTAATTCTTTTTCAAAACATTGGAGAAACGAGAAAACTTTGGCATTATGTGGGAGACCTGCCAGCCACTATTTAACAATTAGATTATGAGCTCGAGATTTCTATGAGGTGATAGTTGATGAGGCAGCAGGCCGAATCGACTATCGCCTCATAAAAGTCGAGAGCGAATAATCTAATTGTTTTAGTAGAATTCCAACTGAAATAAACAAAAATAACAGTTTCTAATTATTTTTCTACATATTATTGATTTTTACGCTTTGACAAAATCGCATGCATTGAATTGTCCTTGGTAAATTTGCAGTTGTTTACATGCATGCACTGGTTCTTTCAATAATTTCAAGTTTTTAAAGTCAAGAAACCGCTAATGTCCTTCTGTTAGTCTTCTCAGGAATTTAATTATCTATATACATCTAAACTTTCTCCCAAAACTTTGGAAAAATGATAAAAACGTTGCATTTTGTGGACGACCGACAGCCACTGCACTCTAATGGCTGATAGTATACGGGTAGCTCAGCCAATCAGATTGCAACATTTGCATTAGTATACTAGTAGAATTCTACTAAATACTAATGGTGTTAATGCACGATAGCTCAGCCAATCAGATTACATTCAGCCGTTTGAGTTAGTATAGCCTATACTAGTTAAAATCTTGTTTTTTATACTACATTACCCCCTATGTTTCCCACTGTGTGCCCACCATTTGTTAGCTTGTCTTCACTGGCATAAAACGTAAATGTTTGCATCACATCAGCTCCTGCTCTAAGAAACTCGGTGTGAAGCTGTCGTACTGCAAAGACAGAGAAACTCATGCTGTAAAGGAAGTGGTGCATGACTTTCCTGTTGTTACACGGGGCTCTTATATGTCACGCAGGTTCATAAGCTTTCATTGTGTGACTGGCGCCGAGGATGTATAAAATGGCAGAGGGCGCTTAGGGCGGTATATCAATTAAACGCGCAGCCATGGGCCGAGCGCAGTTCATGTTCCGCCCGTTTTTTTTTTTTTGTTTTTTTTTTTTGTTTTTTTTTCGTCATGTTAGTGACCAGACCCAAATTTCCTCTCGGCCAAATGTTGAATCACACAACCTGTGATGTATTCGCCAAAAGCTGTAGAAACATAAATACATGGACAATGTTATGGATATTATTTTCTTTATTGTGTGTAAAATATATTTTCTTTTGGCTTTATTGAAGCATTAGATTCAAAGGAAATAATAAATACACTAAAAAGAAGTATTGCGTCATCCATGGAATGCGCTGACGTTGTATTTTCCACTTTCACTACGTCACAAATAAGATCGTGTCAACTTTGCAAGTTTATTTCGCCAGGAGCGACAGTCTTTTTAGTTTTCTGAGAATTTTTTGTATTTTTAGACAAGAAAAGTGAATTGCCATGCTGTAAAATTAAAGCGAGTTCAGAGATCGGAAGGAAAATTAAATATTTGCAAGCCAAACAAAGAACGTGTCAGAACATGCAAGGATTATGTCATTGGTAGGAAAATAACCACTGTACTAAAGATAGCAGTGGCTAATGTTATTCTTGAATTATGCAACTCATGTGACTACTTTGCTAACCCTTTACTCGTGGAAAAAACCAGTTAAATTTAATCGTGACTTTTAAGAAAGACAGCTGTTGTTAATAGCATTATTATCGAATCGTTTGTATCGTTCATGCCCATACATATCCCGAAGAAAGTTCCAGATTAAGACTATTACATCATTGGAGATTTCACAACGGCTACAACTGATGGTGCAATAATATAGTTTGTGTTGATCAAGTAATGTGGTGTCTACAGTAATAATGAATTTTCAAGGACTGCTTTGGACTGTGCACTGCATTGCGACAGTAGCGCTAAGAAAACAGTTAAATTTTAAAAGTGCGGTTTTAAGATCTAAAAGATCTTCCTGTTACTACTTAAAAAAGGTATTAAACGATGGCTGAAAGAAACCAGGAGCATATCACCTATCAGAGGTGATATGCTTCTGCTGAAACTTAGAGCAATACTCTATAAATTTGCAGCGCTTGCCCGTAGGTATGCTTTCCGTTTGCTTGGAAATTGAAAAAGACGTGAGTAATTAGCTTTGCTCTTCGCTGGAGATTTTCAGACTTGTCGGAACATTTCTTCTAAATACGATTATGGGTGTAAGAAAGCCATTGAAGTGCCTGACTCACATAACTCAAAACTCCCGCAAACGCGGATCAATTCTCGGCTTAAACCTTTTAGAAAACCCCACAGCTGCAGGTCGCATTTGCTGTATAGCAATGCGCAAATAAACAGGTCTTACAAGTTGCATATATTAGACAGCTACACCTGTACCTTCGCTTTCCCGAACGACCGATTTCACGGACCAATTCCTGTTCCTCTTGAAGCGGTTAGATTCAAGAAATAAATACAGTCATTAGTAGTTATTTCACTGATCGGCTTGTGGGTACTCTACTGTGGCCTCCGGTGTCCAAGGACCAGCTTTGACATACCCCCCGCTCCATGCAGTACAGAAACCCTCCATCGCCAATGACGACCTCCCCAGCATCCAACCTCTCGAGGAGTCCACGTTTCTGGAAAGAATAACCTCATCAATTCAGACACACAATTTGCACTGAAGAAGACGTATACTGTTGGGAACTAGTCCCGAGACCCCTCTCGGTCCCGGAATCCGGGACATAGATTGTGTATGTGAGGAGATCGCACATGGCAGAAATACAGTTTCTCTTGCTGTTAATACCTCGTCTGTTCCTTGCTTCTCGTGGCACGCAGCGCTAGACTTGGTGTCAGAAGTGGGATCAACCTTTTTTTTAGAACCGCCCCAGCGAAAACTTCGATCACGAAACCTCTTCTCGCAACGTTACGTTGGATACACAAACTCATGGCGTCGAACCTCAAGCGCCCAGAACTCAACCTAACCGGAAACATTTCCGAAAATTTTAAAAACTTCGAAGTCAGGTTCAATGATTATTGCGTTCAAGCAGACTACCGTAACCTGGACAAAGACCCAGAGACGGAGCCAGCCGAGTATTACAAGAAACCCCAGTTCGAAATCGCCGCACTTCGATCGGCCATGCCAGACGAAGCACTTCAGGTAATACGATACACGATAGAACCTCAGATCGCGACTGTTGACAGAGCCAAACCTTGGATATGGATGGCGAAACTTCGCATCCACTACACGGGATCGACCGGCAGTTCAATTCTGGCCGACAGATTTAAGTTTTGGGGCCATAACCAAACCCTGACCGAATCGGTACAAGCATGGGAAGTAAGAATTAGGCAAGCCGGAAGCCTGTGCTCTTACGGAACACTCAGTGACGAAATGTACCGCGACAAATTTATATTTGGACTCAACAACGACGCCATGCGAGCCGAGTTGCTAAAAACACATCTCAAGCCTGACAACACACCTAAGAGCATGGCAGATGTGGTGACCGAAGCCAAGGCCCTAGAGTCTGCCTACACCGCAAACAAGCTGATAACCGACTCCTCAAAATCAACCACCGAGGAACGAGTCCACTGGGTGAAACATAAAGAAATGAAACTACGAAGAGAGCCTGGAACATGCCACTGGTGTGGAGACAAACGGGGACCTCACCCATGGAAACAATGCCCAGCACGGGGCAAAACATGCTCGAAATGCGGTATCAATGACCACTTCGCCAATGTCTGCCTGGCAAACGGCCAACCACCACAACGACGGGGAGGCCCATTGCCTCCTTCCACTCGCAACAACCGGAACCCCAGCCAAACACCCAGTAACAGGGGCAGCAGTCGACGTCGGGAAGATGTGCATCACTTGCAATTTAGTGGAGACGAACCAACCGACCACATGGTATATGCGGATTATACCTCTTGACGAAGAGTCCTCGCGCATGACCACAATGCACACCTCTTATGGCCGCTACCGCTGGCAACGCCTTCCCTTCGGGATCTCAAGTGCTCCAGAAGAATTTCAGATGCGACTTATTTCTGCTCTGGAGGGTCTAGAGGGCATAATCTGTATAGCTGACGACATTTTGGTCTTTGGAGAGGGAACAGATTTCACTGAAGCTGAGCGAGATCATGATCGTCGCTTTGTAGCCCTAATGGAACGTTGCCTCCAAAAGAACATTAAACTAAACCCCACAAAACTGCAGTTCAAGTTACCAGAGGTGAAGTTTATGGGCAACATCATCACAGCAAATGGGATGAAAGCTGACCCTGACAAAGTCACTGCGATAACTACTATGCCCAAACCGAGAAACAAGGCAGCCCTCTTACGCTTTCTGGGAATGGCCAACTACCTATCGCCATACTGCTCAAATCTGAGTACCGTCATTAGACCCCTCACTGCCCTAACACAGAAAGATCTCCCATTCTCCTGGACAGAGGTTCAAGAAAGAGCATTCAATGATGCAAAGCAATTGATCGCCACTGCACCAATCCTCCAATACTATGATCTAGCGAAACCTGTGGTACTCCAAGTAGACGCCAGCGAAGAAGGCCTGGGGGGAGCGCTCCTCCAACCAAATGCTGACGGTAAACTCCAACCAGTCGCCTTTACCTCAAACAGCCTGAACAGCACAGAACAGCGCTACTCTCAACTCGAAAAGGAATGTCTTGCCATCTGCAACACGTTTGGGAAATTTGATCATTGGCTATTTGGCAAGTCAGACATCACAATGCACACCGACCACCAACCCCTAGAAACCATCTACAAGAAACCACTTCATAAGTCACCCGCACGTCTTCAGCGAATGCTAATGCGACTTCAGAGATATCAGTTCAGCCTACATTACAAGAAAGGTACAAGCCTTCATATAGCAGACACACTATCCCGCGCTGCTTTACCCACCCCAGTGCATGCAAATGTAACAGGGTTTGAAGTGTTCCGCCTTGAACTTGAACACTCCGAGAATGACCACAACCCCCGTCTCACAGATGTCACAGAAGAACTCCTCAAATCAGAAACCAAAAGGGATCAAACCCTGACTGATCTACAACAAACTATCATCTCTGGCTGGCCCGACGACAAACAACACCTGGCCACCAACCTCCGCCCTTTCTGGACCTTCAGAGAGAAACTAAGCATACACAATGGAATCATTTACAAAGGTCAGCAAGTCCTAGTTCCACAGTCCATGTACTCAACAATGCTTGGGAAAATACATGCGAACCACTTTGGAGCAGAGTCAAACATTCGCATGGCCCGCGAAGTCCTATTCTGGCCAGGCATGAGGAAAGCTATTTCAGACATGTGCGACACCTGCAGTGTCTGTGCCCAGTACAGTAAAACTCTTACAAAAGAACCTATGAAGTCGTTACCAATCCCAACGCAGCCGTGGCAAATTGTGAGCCAAGATATCTTTAGCCATGAGCAGAAGGACTACCTGGTTACTGTCTGCCATTTCTCGGACTGGATAGAAGTCGACGAACTCCAGGACACCCTCTCCGCCACAGTAATAAACAAGACCAAGGCCCACTTTGCGCGGTTTGGCATACCACAGATGTGCCATACTGACAATGGCTCACAATTCGCAAGCAAGGAATATGAGGACTTTGCCACACAATATGGATTCAAACACACTACCTCCTCACCATATCACCCTAGAGGCAATGGGAGAGCCGAAGCTGCCGTCAAAGTGGCCAAAACAGCACTGAAGAAATCCACTGACCTCCAGTCCGCACTGCTAAATTACAGGAACACGCCGCCCCAGGGACTCACATATTCACCTGCACAGCGTATGCTCTGTCGACGTACAAGGACAACACTGCCAACACCAAACCACCTCATCAAGCCTTCACCCGTGAACCTAGCTGTCGTCACTCAAGAGCTCACCTTGAAGCGAGCTGCGAGCAAACGCTACTACGACAGCTCACCAACCAAAGTGCATCCCGAGCTTGCTGTTGGCTCAAGCGTTTATGCGAAACCTCCACCTACACAGAGGGGTCATCCATGGATACAGGGAACTATCCTCTCCCAGGACAGACCCAGATCATACACCATTCAGACATCGAACAGCACCATCCGTAGAAACCGGGTTCATATCACGCCAACAGTTGAACAGTCTCCTCCACCAACACAGACCACCCCTCCGCCACTGATCCAGGAACCACCACCGGACAACGGCAACGTCACCATAACACCACAAGCAGAAGAAACTGTAGTTACATGTAACAATCATCCCCCAGCGCAGACACAACACGCAGAAACAGAGACTCTCAAAAAATGGGTCCACGAATCTTGCAACTCTAGCCAGCCAAGACAAACCTACAGAACCCATTCTAGGGAACACAAGAACAAGAACGAGGATCATCAAACCTCCTTCGAGGTTTGAAGACTATGAACTGACCTAGAGGTCTACATTGACTTACAGTTGCTTATTCTCTTAGGCCATTTATAGGGCCCATTGTTGTATTTTGTAAGAGACATTTCCTTTTTTTTATATAAGGGGGGAGATGTTGGGAACTAGTCCCGAGACCCCTCTCGGTCCCGGAATCCGGGACATAGATTGTGTATGTGAGGAGATCGCACATGGCAGAAATAGTTTCTCTTGCTGTTAATACCTCGTCTGTTCCTTGCTTCTCGTGGCACGCAGCGCTAGACTATACTGAAAATAAATAGTTAGAAATTTTAGGATTTGAATCATACCTTACTGCCAGACATGTTTAACTTTAAACTAAAGTTTTGAGGTCGCGAAAATTTGCATGGATAGTTTAGAAGTGGTCTTGATATCAACAGGACGTAATACGTCGATAATTACGATACTCGATCAAAATAGGCAGGTACAAAAAGTCTGACCGGATCAACTCGGACCGCCAGTCCGGGTCAACTCGGATCAACTCGGATCGTCTCGGATCATGAAAAAAGACATAAAATTAAATGATATTAAAACTTTTACCCATTTGGAGGTTAAAAATTCCGGTCAAAAATGGGCCAAATTAAGAAAGACTCGCGACGTTTCTCCGTGTCGTGCTGTGTTGTCAAGCCGCCATTTTGTGTTCTAAGTGCCAGTTCCTCTCGGACTCGTCTCGTGTTCATCCATCCCTGATTCTGCCGCGTCGATCTCCACGATCATGGACCCAGATGAAGGTAAATCGTTCTCAATGAATTTGCATCTGTCCACCAAATTGATAGTTTCAGTCATAACCCATTTTTGTGACGCTGCGTGATTTCGCAGAAATTCCCTTTACTTCCGTTTGGCTCCTAATTTGGATAACAGGAAGTTGATAGATTAAGCTAATCATTAAGCAAAACTTCACGCTGGCCCACAACTGTCACGGCAAGAACAACCCCATGGCAAAAGAAATAACTTCACGGCAAAAAGAATAACCTCACGGCAAAGGTAAAAGACTCACGGCAAAAGTAAAAGACTCACGGCAAAATAAATAACCTCACGACAAAAAGAAATAACCTCACGGCAAAAGAAATAACTTCACGGCCAAAAGAATAACCTCACGGCAAAACAAAACGACTCACGGCAAAGGAAATAACCCCACGGCAACCTCACCGTGAGTCTTTTTGTCCTTTTTCTTTTGTCGGGAGGTTTATCTATTTGCCGTGAGTCTTTTACTATTGCCGTGAAGTTATTTCTTTTGCCGTGAGGTTATTCTTTTTGCTCTGAGGTTATTCTTTTCACCGTGAGGTGATTTCTTTTGCCGTGAGTCTTTTACTTTTGCCGTGAGGTTATCCTTTTTGCTGTGAAGTTATTTCTTTTGCCGTGAGGTTATTCTTTTTGCTCTGAGGTTATTCTTTTCACCGTGAGGTTATTTCTTTTTGCCCTGAGGTTATTCTTTTCACCGTGAGGTGATTTCTTTTGCCGTGAGTCTTTTACTTTTGCCGTGAGGTTATCCTTTTTGCTGTGAAGTTATTTCTTTTGCCGTGAGGTTATTCTTTTTGACCAAACAGAAGTAAAGCGAATTTCTGCGAAATCACGCAGTGTAACAAAAATGGGTTATGACTGAAACTATCAATTTGGTGGACAATGGTGGCTTGACTACACAGCACGACACGGAGAAACGTCGCGAGTCTTTCTTAATTTGGCCCATTTTTGACCGGAATTTTAACCTTCAAATGGGTAAAAATTTCAATTTCATTTAATTTTATGTTTTTTTTCATGATCCGAGACGATCCGAGTTGATCCGAGTCGATCCGAGTTGATCCGAGTTGATCCGACCCGGACTGGCGGTCCGAGTTCATCCGGTCCGACTTTTGTACCTGCCTGATCAAAATCAATCAAAATCGATAAATATCGATAATAATTAATCGATTAATAGCGGAAATCGATCAAAATCGGTGGCCAGGTTCTTTGTGATTATCGATTTTGATCGATTTCGTTAATTAAGGTTCGATTAGTATCGATTTTGATCGATTATATCGGGGGAATGAGGAAAAGCAACTGTCAGATCAGTTCGCTAACGTTGATTTTAGAACAAAGAATATAACACCATCACTCCACGAAGAATATACGTTTGCGAACTAAACTAAGACGTTCGGTAGCGCAGCGGTTAGCGACACATTCACGCCTACAGCATAATCTGGCATAATGCATCTGAGCCTGTGCAACAAAGCAGACAAAACACAAGCATAAAAAGAATAATAACAAGTTTTCAAGCAGCCGAATAGAATCGAGGTACCTGCATGAAGAAAAAAAAATGAAATCTAAATGACATGGAGAGACCCTCCCAGTATCCTCTCCTTTTCATATGGTGCCTCGCTCACGCCCGATATGTACAGTATTTTTCATTCGAATGCAAACTGTTTTGGCTACTCCACGCCATAGCATAGCAGTATAAGTAACCTCGGCTATGAAACTGATATAGGTGCACTAGCACGGTGGACGAACGACCACAGTTTCGTATTAAACGTAATGAATGGATCTGTTTTTAATGAAAATTATATTTTTGCCGAGAATCATGGCTTACGCCTGCTTACGAAATGTGTTTTCTAAGCTAGAGTTTTACGCTTGAGGTCACCAATGTAAGGTAAGAAGCGACGGTTAACAAGCTAAGCCTGTAGTAAGTCAGTGTCCCCTATTCGTGACTGGTATACAGTATTCCTAATGCCTTGATATCAGTGACACTCTCGACACTGTTAACGTGTCGATCAAATTTATCAAATTGGCTTCCTGAGTATATATTATTAACGGTTTTGTAGCGGTATCCCGACAGTTTCTCAAAATCGATACACGGCACGAAAAATCGCGTTTACCGCGCGTCAAATGTGTGGTCAAAGGTTTTGTAAAGGCCGCCTTTGCATGCTTTTGACGATCTTTGATGCGAATCAAAGATCATCTTTGAATAAACCTTTGCCACCAAAATCAAAGGCGTGAAAGGCCGTTTTTACTCACCTGTGAACGCCTTTGTTTTTAGGGTTAAACATGATCCTTTGATACGCCTTTGCGCACTGTCAAAGGTGGGTCAAAAGTGTAATCAAATTTGTCTGCGATTCAAGTCAAAGGTTTGCTAAAGATGTGGTCGAAGATGCCTATGACCCGGGGGGGTACTGCCATATATGGGCTATATAGGTATGTGCCGCTGTGAAGGGTATGGTTTTTCAAGCAGTTTACCTTAGCATAGGGTATATAAATCAGAGCGTTTGCGTCTAGAATAGGGTATCATTTTTCATAAAACTGACTAGTAGGGTGAAGATTTTATCTAGACTAAGGAAACCAGGAATTGCCACTCAAAAATATAAAAAAATCAAATCGGCGAGTTTGAATTTAAACTAATTATTATTGGTGTTAAGTTAAGTCTCCCTGAAAATTCATGTGACTGATCTTCGGGAAAACACTGTGAATCCAAAACATTTCAGAAGTACATGGAGGAGTGGACTGGACAGAATTGAGTAGAAAATTAAATCCAAGCTTTGACTGGGAAGGAGAAATACAGGATGTGATTGGGCTAGACATTTCACTTCAAAAGGTATATCGATATATAAACAATAGCCTCCATTTGGCGGGGAAATATGCTCCGAGAGCCTAGCTCGAGGAAAACTGTGAGCTTTGAGGAACTGATAATGTCCAAAGACAAATATCCGAGCATATTTTCGCGCCAAATGGAGGCTATTGCGCTTATTATCCTTCAAATATTTTTCGTAACACGCCCGGTGTTGAAAATTGTGGATTATCACTCGGATATTTCCCAGTTTTAGCTGGGGCATATTCAGTCACGTGACGCGTTTAGACCAATCGCGCGCGAGCGAAAATATTTGATGGATTATAACACTCGGATAGTCCTCAGTTTTTGTTGGGAAATATTCAGTCACGTGACGCGTTTAGACCAATCGCGCGCGAATTTGATGGATTATAACGTGGAGTACAAACATTCACAAATAATGAGCTCATCTGTCTATTCTGACGCCCGGGCTGCTGAGTAGTTTCAAACCGTGTAAGTAAATGTATGTATTGGCAGTCCGTGTTGTAAAAATCAGTCTGCTCAGCAGTAACCAATCATTCTATCAATTGTCGTCCTTGCTATAAAATAAAACTTAATATAATAACGTTGACAGGCAGTATCTGAGGGATTTGTTTATGTGGTGCATTATCCTCTCTATGACGGACTGGATTCACTTGGCGTCGACAGGTTTTGAAAACTAATGGATGCCTTCTCACCTATCGCCATTTTTGCATCAAAACTCAGTCGACAACAACGGCCAAACCTGCTTAAACCGGTTGCCACTCAATTAAACAGCTCTTCAGGTATGACGTTTATATTCTACTCCACTCTACTCGACTCCACTCCACTCCACTCCACTCCACTCCACACGATCCGACCCGACCCGACCCGACCCGACTCGACTCGACTCGACTCGACTCGACTCTTCTACTCCGCTCTACCATACTCTTCTCTGCTCTACCTTAAGTGCTATTCCACTTTCTTTTGCTTTGCGTTGCTTTATTTTGCTTTACTTTTTTTAACTTAGTATACTTTAGGTCACGTTATTTTACTCCATTTGTGAGTACAGCTTTCTTCAAAGTTTACAACCAAGCTCGGTTTGACGAACGGACCCACACGTTCCTGTCAAGAATAACTCTTTCAGGTTTCTCTTCACTTGCTTTCGTTTAGCTTCTCCAGTGATTACTCCAGAAGATAGTGAACTCTGGTTGATGGCTAAGCATGTCCTTCAAGGAGAAGACTACGCTCAAAACCAGATTGTGGAGCATCTTTACAGGCTCCATATGTTTATGGAGCCCGTGTATGCATGCATCGGAACCTGACAAAATCGCACCCTCTTCATCACCTCTTAAAGCATCATTGCAGGGGACTGATTGGGACCAATTCGTTTGGGACTCCATTCCTCATGGCGGAGAACGGCTCCATAAACAGCCACCTGACTGTTGGACTCAGTGGCTCTCAGGTAATGGTATCTAGGGCCTATCAGGAAATAAGCTGGGATGATACAGACTTCTTGGGCAATATCAAGGTTGGTACAATGTAGTTGCTTACTGACTGCTACATTAGTTTCGTTTGAAACTACCACTTAAAATGTGTGGACAAGCAACCAAAAATGATCTAGTTATTTGCCCTTTATCAGTTATCAATATTCATAATTTGTTGTTATATATATTTAACCCCTTACGGACTGATGCCGAGGGATTCGAAACAGTTTATTTTGTTTGCCGAGAATCTTAGATTATTTAGGTTCGTAGATCCCGACGTCATTTGTTACATTAGTTTATAACACAGCAAAGACAATGGTGAATCCACATGGAATGGCAGTAATTAGTATAAACCACACAAGTGAGTAGTACTTCTGGCGCACGCTGATTGGCCAGCTCGGAGGTGATTAGCCAAGTACTATTCACCTCCGAGCAGCCGAAGAAAAACAGAATGGCTTCCCGTTTCAAATAAAGTTACTCTTAAACAAATAGTTACTCTTTGGTCCGCTAGTTATTCAGCTTGTGTGGTATATACTTAAACAATCATTTACCTCAGTGTCGGTGAAAGTGGTGGATATTTACCTCCACTTCGGTGAATAATTATTAACTATTATCTCTCTGGGATTTTTCTATCTCAGTAAACTAATATTTTCTGGTTTCTTTCAATTTTAATTTTGTACGTGGCCAAACTAACTCAAAATCCCGTGACCGAGCTCCTTTAATGTCTGTGACCTTGAGATAGCCATTGAGAGCAAGCGCTATTGGGGAAATAATTCTTGGATCGAGCGGTCCGGGTTCGAGGCGTGGCTGGGGACACTGTGTTGTGTTCTTGTGCAAGACACTAAACTCTCACAGTTCCTCTCTCCACCCAGGAGTACAAATGGGTACCGGCGAATTGTTGGGGAAACCTAACAAATTGCCGGGGAGTGACCTGCGATGGACTAGCACCCGGTCGAGAAATACTCCTAACCGCTTCATGCTACAGAAACCGGGATAAGCTCCAGCAGCTATCAGCCAGTCGGCTCCAAGTATTCACTTTATGTGATAATTATTCTTACCACAGTTCAGAGAAGCTCTTCTGAAATAATTTTATTTTCAAAGAAACGAGGACTTGACGACAGAAATAAGCTTCCGTATTTTCCGTACAGGGACGATGGAGAGCTGATACATGAGGCGATATCAAATATGGTCAACGAATACGTCGACGAGTAAGTGGACAGCGACTTGTTATCATTCTATTGTGCTTAACGTAATGATGTTATAGAAAACGGTGCCGCAAGCTGTCGTGTGCAGACCGGTTGTGTTAAAGTGAGCACTCACACGTCAGAAAATATAGCGTGTGTAAATCACAACATTTGCCAAAATATTTTCGATCACAACTTACCTACACCTGCAAAGGTTTTTCGTGTCACGGGCATGAAATTTTCAAGAATTGTCCGAACATATCCGAAGATGTCCGAAGGTTTCCGAGGACTCTCCGAAAATTTCCGAAGACGCTTCACATTTTCCAGTCCTAGTTCTAACATGTGTTCCGCCAAAAATAACGCCGTGTATAGCACATTTTTAAAAATAGGAGAATCCGAGGAAGTCTACCATCATCTTCGTAAACTTTTCTTTTCTTTCATTTGTTCAATTAAGTTTACATATTTTTCGAAACAGTGCCATTAAGGCTGTAATCGCGCAATATTCTCAGCTAGGCGTTAGGAATTGATTGGCAAAGCGCTGGAAGGAGTGAGATCGTAATTTTTGTCCGCCAAGCTTGAGGCTCACGCCTAAGGGGTTAGAATTGGCAGGTATAACTTTCCACTAAAATGAAGCTCAATGAAGATTGTAATACCACCCAACTCAAAATACTTTTTCCGACTGGAGGATAACTATGTGTCACGGTTCAAAACTTACTTACTCTCCAGGGCGGACAAAACTCACTAACTTCCTATGGAAACAACAACTTGGACTTTCGACTCGCACGTGATCAGGTTGTGCACCTTGAAACCGCGGCAACTTTGTGTGCCAGCCCGCGTCAAGAAAACATTTTTTTGAGCAGTATATTTTATAATTGAGTTAGAAAGTATAACAAAACACTTGATGACTGGCTCCAGGTAAAACAATGACTTTGTTCCCCCTCGAACCACAATGTTTCAGGGTCTTGAGGATCGGAACAATTAAAACTCTCTACTTCTCTTGGGGCCAGTCACTAAGTGCCTATAGTATAATAAAATGGTTATTGACAAAGTAAAGTTGTTCTGCACAGGAAAATATCTTTTGTGTATCCTTTTGCAAAATTTCTCCACTTTTGAGCTGGTAAAGCAACTGTTTGTCTATTCGTTGTTGAAGGTATTACAATTCACACAAGGAAGTTCAGGCCGACTCTGAACTCCAGAATTTTGCCAATGATGTTTCACTGGGATCTGGGAAGGTAAGATTTCTATAACACTCGATCCCTACAAGTGGCCGCGCAGATGAAAACGTGGGAGATAGGGGAGGGAAAAGTTTTCAACGTTCTTTTGCTACTTTGGTTAGCTTAGCTAAGAAGCAACGACTACAACAACAGAAAGCTAAGGAGAGAAAAAAAAAAAAAAGAAAGAAAGAAAAAAGAAAAGAAAAACAAAAACAAAAATGATAACGAAACTCGAAACCTCAAGTTACTGCTGGAAATATTTTTCCGATACGTTTTTAAAATAATTCTAATTTCTCGAACTCGGTTAGTCTCGAATTCCTCAATATTTTGACCTAATTTAGACTGAAGCCAAGCTCGCCATCTCCACGACTTTAGTTAGGACAGTTGTACAGTCCACGAGACTGCGCCAACTTTGTTATTTTAGCCTCAGCTGTTTACAACTCTGACATTTTACAGATGCATTTAATACTGTACAGGGTATTTACTTGCTGAAGTGTGTATAATTTGACTTCAGATGTGTAGAACGCAACAATTATTGATTGTTTTATCGAACTGCATCCTTTTTTTGTTTGTTTGTTTTTTTTACAAACGTGTGCCAACCTCGTTTCATCCTGTCCTCGGACACCCTAGGGTAGCTAGCTGGGGTAGGAGTGGCACCAAGTAAGTCTTTGGTGGGTTACTTCTTGATGCCGTTCCAGCTGACTGCCTCTGGATGTCCGAGGATGACACTGTTGTTAATTTCAAACCCAATTTTTAATTTCTCTTGAGAGCTCGAGATAGAGGAGTCCAATTGTAATAATTGTTATCGGATTATGCCATTTCTCTTTCTCTAGTCCCTATGCTCGTCTTTTAACTTAATTTAAACACGTTCGTCTCTCTCAGGTGAAAGACTTTCCTGGTAAAATAACTTCCAAATGGAGTCTAAAAAAGCACTTGACTCGCTTCATTTGGGCGACTAGTGCCCAGCACAGCGCGGTCAACTATCCTGTGGATCACAGTGGAGCTCTGACGCTCAACATGCCGAGTAAACTCTACATCGACGATAACGCGGGGGCTGGGCACTACGGCTTCAACAACCTCCCCAGGAGAGAGACATGTGAGGTAGGTACCTCCGTCCCCCACACTAGGGGATCTCCCACAGTCCCCTAATAAGCAATGTGCACGTACTTTGAGCTACTTCGGTCTTAAAATTGAACTGTATGAATTGAATTACGTACGCCGAGGAGCGTGCGCCTGGACCTATCCTTTATTTCTTTTTGGATTGGATGTCCATTCAACAAGCATTCACGAAGTTGAGAAGCTGTTAGTACCGGTGGACTATGCCCCTTTCGACGATGGATTCCCTTGTTTATCCATCAAAAAGTTTCGTTCGCGCACGATTGGTCTGAGCGTGTCACCTGACTGAATATACCCTGAATATACCAAATTGACGTCAAATTTTACGATAACAAATAGTTAAATTGTCCGCCCTCGCTCTTTGACGCATCGCATAAATGATAAAATCATGTGTCAGTCCACTTATTGACAATGAAAATTAGCCAATCAGCGAGCGAGACTCTGCAATTATCGTAAAATATAGAAATTGAAACTCGGAAGTGACTTTGTTAGCAATTAGTTAGCGTACTATAGTTTCTGCGTGAAAATTGTTAGTCTAGGATAGGGTAGGGTTTACTCTAGAATAGGGTTGCAAAATCAAACTAATCATGGTCCCAGCGGCACACCCCTACCCAAAGATTTACAGAGTATCCCGCCCCCCTGGAAAATTAGCAAACACACTCTCTCATTTCTGGTATGCGCTATTTACCACGACAACTTGTGTTATTGGTCATGTCACGTAACAAGACGGGCAAGTGTGCAGCTTCGAAAACTTCTACGCTAACACGTTTTTTTTTTTATGTTTGTTCCAGCGTCAGGCGGCGCTATCGATGACTTTGGCAGCCATGCATTACGACTCTCTTTTTGACTTCGTTCTTCGTGTTCCGGATAAGAAAGGAAGATTGGTTGTCCAGAAGTATTACAACTACTTGCATGGTTATGTTACGTCCACCATTTCGCAAAAGGAATGTGAAAAGATTCAAGGAAGGCCACTTGCCCTATCCTTATTTCCTACCAGCCTGGATTGCTAACAGTATTCACACTTAAGCATCGAAACTGCCTGCTCTAGTCTAACGGCCTATCGAAAATGGACTTGGATTCACTTGAAAAACAAAAACAAAAATACATCGGTGTTTATTCAACTTTTTTTTTTCTCAAATTCGCTCGTGATACCTTTAAATTCCTAAAGAAGCTCGGCATTTTCATTTAGTTTCAAAGATGTATTTCGGAGCAAAAATACATTTATTATTGGTAGGTGTTGTTACGTTTTGTTGAATATTATAAAAGGATATAAAAGACTTGAAAATGATCCCTTGCTGTCAAAATTCTCTGCGGGTCCTGTAGAAATCTACCTGTTTCACCTCATGTATGTTCCCTTAGTAAAAGATAGGAAAAGAAGTATTGTCTTTATACAAATTTACCAAAAAATACCTTGATATTTTATTATTTTTCTGTGTTTGTGGTACATTGGTTAACATAGCTAATTATCGTCGAGAATGCTATAGGCCACATTCGTATTCTCGGTATTGGACTGGAGCTAGCTTGCAACCGAGGCTAATGCGGGAGTCTTTTCAAATGCAAATGAGCCTCCATTGCAAGCTAGTTCCAGTCCTATACATGGGGATTCAATTTATAACTGCCCATTGAATTTAATTTTAAAACAGGCAATCGTGTTGTACAAGCAGCCCCTGTATATTGACTAGCAAATCAATGTAAGATCATCGGCTGCCTTCACGCCTCCTGATATCTGCCTGCCAGTTCTTTAAGCTCCTCATCAGTGGTCAGAGCTTTATCCTGAGACAAATCTTTGTGCCCAGGTTGCAGATCCCACTCTCTCTCCAACTTGGCGTGGGCTGAACTCAGAGGGCGACCGCTGGCGGGGTTTAGATTTTCCCAGTGGCTGCGTCTTGCCCTGGAAAAATAAGTAATAAATGTTTTTGTCACTAAATGCTGAACATTTCTGTTGTTAGAACTGATTCTAATAATCAAACTGAATGTTAAGTTAGTGCAAGTCCATATTGTGTGTACCAAGACATCTTGAAATCAAAAAGGATGTAACACCGTTTAGCTACAAGTTGTTACGTTTTCTTCATAATATGCATGATGAGGCCATCTTGCACAAAAACTCCCTTTCTTTTACTGGCAAGTTTTACTAAAGAACCGTTTGAAACTATAAGAAAGATATTCTTCAGACACAGCTCAACAGTAAGACCTCTGGGACATACATTGTACCTTGCTCAGCATCTCACGGGTAGTGCTGCCCCAGAGAAGTCTCCCCAGTCAATGGTTCTCAATTAGGTATTGAGCTGTTTTCAGCTCTACCCCTGGGATGTAGCTTGCCCGTCCCTAAATCCTAGGGAAGTATGTTACCAGAGGGCTCCTCCCCACAATTTATGCTTCACAATGTCAGTGGTTATCTGCCCGGCTTTCTAAGCTATACCCTTAAGATATTAGCCTACCTTGTCCTTTCCCACGGATAAGTATGCTACCGGAGGACTTTTCCCCACAATTTATGCTTAACATATCGTCAAAGGTTATTGATCTCTTTCTAAGCTATACCCCTGGGATATTAGCTTACCTTGCTCTTACCCACGGGTAAGTATGTTGTCGGAGGGCGTCTCCCCACAAGCCGTGCTTCTCACTAGCCGGAGGCAATTTTCCACGTTCTTTTGCAAGCTGGAAAACATAGAAGTAGCTAGTGTTAACTTTGGTTATGTCAGTCAAAATCTTCATATTTATAGGCACTCAGTTATATAAGATTCAAGCTTGACTCATTGCAGTAAAATATAGAACACTCATGGCAGAAAGTGATGTTTTCTATACCTCCTCTGCTATGGCCCTGACATGATAGGGCTCGAATCCACAGCATGCTCCAATGTATCTTATTCCCATATCGTAAGCCTCGCGTGCGTACTTCTGAACGTCCCAGCGACTCATCAGACGAGATCCAAGGGCTGAAATGGGAAATATGACTCACAAGAACGTAAAGTAACGTAACGTAGCGTGACGTAATGTAACGTAGCGTCACGTGACGTAAGGTAAGGTAACGTACCATAACGTAACGTTTAAACAGTATCGTGAACTAGCGGTATTTATAAGTACAAGATGAAATTCTGTTGTTAAGGTATGTATCTCCTATTAGCATTGCGGAAGGCTTAGAAATCGTTAATCTGGTATTATTACTGCCTTTCATAAGAACATCCTTCAAAAACAAAAAGTTCAGAGTTTAAATCCACATTGCTGATAGACGCGGTGGTCTCAGGATCGAGTGGTCCTGGTTCGAGCCCTGGCCGAGGTCACTGAGTTGTGTTCTTGGGCAAGACACTCTTACAGTTCTTGTCTCCAGCCAGGGGTAAAAATGGTTACCGGCGAATGCAATGCTGGGCCAACCATGGGATGGACTAGCATCCCATCCATGGGGGAGGGGCGGGGGGGAGTAGAAATACCTTCATCGCTTCCAGCCACTACATGTAACATGACATGACACCACGTTACGGTACGCTACGTTGCGTTACGTTACACTATATTACATATAAACTAATTATAAACGGTCATACCATACCAAACGGGAATTCAGGGACGCCAGACAATCCAATACGGTCATATCTCAGCTCGGGAGTATGATAACAGATAGGCTGTATTATGAGATGGCGATTGAGACCTTCTTTTTCCAATGCAGCCTTCATTTCTTTCACGACAGCTAGACAAATGCTGGGATCAAAACAGCAATTCACTCCCACAATATCAGCGCCTGGAAAAACAAACCAAACAAAAAAGGAAAAGAAATTCTATTTCTTGTATAGTTCTATAGTTTTTTTTTTTTTATGTTTTTGTTTTTTTATTTGCAATAACACAAGGGAATACAATGCTTACGATACAATTACGAACGGTACACTATTTAGACTACTTACAGCACTAGCTCTATTTACATGATATTGCACTAATTATTTACACTATTCAAATTACAATATCTACACGACTTACAGTACACTACTAACAACTACAGTGACGACAAGGGGCAAAGAAAAAAGATGAAGAAAAATAGATAATTATCATTACAACTTGAGGTTGTACTATAGAGACATCAAAAACAGACCAAAGGCATGTGGTATATTGTAGATAAAATGAGTTATGCACCTGACAGGAGATTAGCAACTAAATTACAATTGACTTAATTACAAGATTTAATCAAGCTTTCAGACCTAAATTATTTACTTATTCAAGTTTTCAGAAAACATCATAAGTTTATTGAAAAAAAAGAAAATCAAAAACAAAAAGAAAATCGAAACCAACCCTACTGTCTAGCAAGCAGATATGTCAAGTTTCTGCTCTTTGATTGGCCGAGAACTGTTAGAAAACCAACAGAAAACATGACGTCACATTCTCAGTTAGGAATTCAAGTTGGGTGCTAGAGACTTTTCACGAGCGGTTTCAGGATTCGCTCAAGTCTACCTAATGACCCGAAGCATCCCGTTGCCCGCGAGAGAATTAAGCTCTGGTACTCAGGGTACGATTGTCGAGATCTGAGCTCCGATTACCCACACGTACCCGCGCGAGCAACCCGCACAGCACATTCTCCAGGCAGAACTCCATTCATATCTCCAGCGAGGCTGACAGACAGACACACAGCGACTGGTTTACCTGTGGCCTTCATCACCTCTGTGGCCCATTCGGCTTGCTCGGCATATCTGAACAGCTGAAAAATCAGGAAAGTTAAGCCGTGAAAAGGGGGAGGGGGGGGGGAGCGGCGGGGGTGGAAGAACTCCCTTATATGGGCTACGTAGGTATTTGCAGGTCTCAAGTCGGGTGTAGTTTTAACACTCCAGTCTTGAATTGGGTATGTTTTCCTACCAGATAAAAGCATGTAAACATTACCCTTAAACAATGGTCTAAAACAGGGCATTGATTTAAGACTCAGGTCTCAGTTAATAGCTAGGGTATCAAAAAGGACGTTTGTTGTGCTTTTCGATTGATTGATTGATGGCATAGAGGTTTTCAGCTGAAACAAAACGTAATAAAATGGTAGATTATCAAAGCACCTGGAAAATCGAAAACACAGAATCCGGTTTCGATTCCTTCCCCTCTCTATCCCCCCCAACCCCCTCAACCCTCTTACCCTGATGAAAGATAATGGTTGTTGAATTACTCCCGAAATAAAACATCTACAGTACGGCATATTTACCTCCCCTATCAAGAAATCGACATCATTTTTCACAAAAATGTCGGTTTGTTTTTTGAATTCTTTCTGAACTGCCTCCTTTCCAAGTCCCTTTAGATAAGCAGGCACTTGTGAAATGTTTCCAGCTACGAGGGCGTCTCCTTTGCTGGCTACTTCTTTGGCAAGATCACAGGCAGCCTGGTTAATGGCCTCATACTACAAAGACATAATAACAAGCAATTACATTATGAGCTCCAGATTTCTACAAGGTGCTTATATAATAAGTAAAATCATTCTTGCATTTTGATTGGTTCTTTATCAGAGAACACATGTATCATGTATAGATGACGTCAGTAACATTTTTTGTTTCTTTGTTTGCTTAAGTTAAGCCCGAGTTTTCCATGAGCGAAGCCAAGTTGACTATCTCTCGTACGAAACGAGGGCGAGTGCTCCCATGACTTTTTTCGTAGACACTCGTAAAGGGGCTCAGTCACGGTTTGCGCACATTGAAACATTTAGCCTCAATTTTTCAAATTCGTCGTTTGTAATCCGTGTTAATCTTCTCCATCCTTAGCCATCCTCGTTCCTTTATGGTTTATCATTATCTCTTTGGTGTTTTCTATCTTATTAAACTGTTATTTTTAGGTTTCCTACCATTTAAAGGTAATCTTGTATGTGGCCAAAATAATTCAAAATAGCGTGACTGAGCCCCTTTAAAGATTGCAGTACAAAACCTTTTTGTGTATTTTTAAGCGAATAGAAAACGACGAGAGAACCAATCAGATTCGCGGATTTCCAATGGAACATAGCGGAGTGGCTACTTATAAAGCACAGATAGATTCCATGTTGCTGTGCGTATGTTCAATAATAGATCACAGGTGACGTCAAAATATGGTAAAAGCAAAAAAGTGGCACACGGGGCAACAGCCGAGTGTGTCACTTATGTTTACATACGCTGATTGGTGCATTAAAATTTTAATGGTTTTCAGTCGCATAACAGTCAATTTCCTTTCTTTAGTGTTCTATCGTATAAATTATCCAATAATATTTCTAAATCTTTTTTGAAACATCGGAGAAACGAGAAAACCTTGGCATTATCTGGGAGACCTACCAGCCACTATATACTAATGGTGTTAATGCACGATGGCTCAGCCAATCAGATTACATTCAGCCGTTTGAGTTAGCATAGCCTATACTATTTAAAATCTTGTTTTCTTTTTATAATATATTACCCCTATGTTTCCCGCTGTATGCCCACGATTCGTTAGCTTGTCTTCGCTGGCATAAAAAGTGAATGTCTGCATCACATCAGCTCCTGCTCTAAGAAATTCGGTGTGAAGCTGTCGTACTGCAAAGACAGAGAAACTCACGCTGTAAAGGAAGTGGTGCGTGACTTTCCTGTTGTTACATGGGGCTCTTATATGTCACGCAGGTTCATTAGCTTTCATTGCGTGACTGGCGCTGAGGATGTATAAAATGGCAGAGGGCGCTTAGGGCGGTATATTAATTACTACTTAAAAAAGGTAACGATGGCTGAAACTTAGAGCAATACTCTATAAATTTGCAGCGCTTACCCGTAGATATGCTTTCTGTTTGCTTGAAAAGTGAAAAAGGCGTGAGTTTTGCTCTTCGCTGGAGATTTTCAGACTTATCGGAACATTTCTTCTAAATACGATTATGGGTGCAAGAAAGCCATTGAAGTGGCTGACTTACATAACTCAAAACGCCCGCAAACGCGAATCAATTCTCGGCTCAAACCTTTTAGAAAACTCGACAGCTGCAGGTCGCATTTGCTGTGTAGCAATTCGCAAGTAAACACGCCTTACAAGTTGTATATATTAGGCAGCTACACCTATACCTTCGCTTTCCCGAACGACCGATTTCACGGACCAATTCCTGTTCCTCTTGAAGCGGTTAGATTCAAGAAATAAATCTACAGTCATTAGTAGTTATTTTACTGACCAGCTTGTGGGTGCTCTACTGTGGCCTCCGGTGTCCAAGCGCCAGCTTTGACATACCCCCGTCGCTCCATGCAGTACAGAAACCCTCCATCGCCAATAACGACCTCATCAGCATCCAACCTCTCGAGGATTCCGCGTTTCTGCAAAGAATAACCTCATCAATTCAGACGCACAATTTGCACTGAAGAAGACATATACTGAAAATAAATAGTTAGAAATTTTAGGGTTTGAATCATACCTTACTGCCAGACATGTTTAACTTTAAACTAAAGTTTTGAGGTCGCGAAAATTTGCATGGATAGTTTTGAGGTGGTCTTGATATCAACAGGACGCAACACATCGATAATTACGATACTCGATCAAAATCGATGAAAATCGATGGCCAGGTTCTTTGTAATTATCGATTTTGATCGATTATATCGGGGACTGAGGAAAAGCAACTGCGAACTAACCTAAGACGTTCGGTAGGGCAGCGGTTAGTGACACATTCACGCCTGCAGCATAATCTGGCATGATGCATCTGAGCCTGTGCAACAAAGCAGACACAACACAAGCATAAAAAGAATAATAACAAGTTTTGAAGCAGCCCAATAGAATCAATGTACCTGTATGGAAAAAAAAAAGAAAGAAAGAAATTTAAATGACGCGGATAGACCCTCCCAGTATCCTCTCCTTTTCATATGGTGCCTCGCTCGCGCCCGATATGTACAGTATTTTTCATTCGAATACAAACTGTTTTGGCTACTCCACGCCATAGTATAGCAGTATAAGTAACCTCGGCTATGAAACTGATATAGGTGCACTAGCACCGTGGACAAACGACCGCAGTTTCGTATTAAACGTAATGAATGGATCTGTTTTTAATGAAAATTATATTTTTGCCGAGAATCATGGCTTACGCCTGCTTACGAAATGTGTTTTCTAAGTTAGAGTTTTACGCTTGAGGTCACCAATGTAAGGTGAGAAGCGACGGTTAACAAGCTAAGCCTGTGATAAGTCAGTGTCCCCTATTCGTGACTGGTATACAGTATTCCTAATGCCTTGATATCAGTGACACTCTCGGCACCATGTTTCGATCAAATTGGCTTCCTGAGTATATATTATTAACGGTTTTGTCGCGGTATTCCGACAGTTTCTCAAAATCGATAGAAATCTATACCCGATGCTTAAACTACTGTGATTATCGATTTCAATCGACTAATTAGCTCAATCGATTGATTATCGAGTAATATCGATTTATCGATTAGGCTTTCGATGATCGATTTCGATCGATGCGTTACGTCCCGATATCAACCAATCAAAGTAATTTTGGTGTAATTTATACGAACCTTGCAAAATGAAAAGTCATGTACATTTAGTCACGGAGAGTGAGATTTGAAGTGTCTTGGGTCTTTCAAGCAAAACAACAAAGTTTTAAGATGAAATATGGCAAATGGGAGGATTTCGTCTGTTCTTTTGAGAACATACTTCGGCTAGAACTTTTTGTTTAAAATGAAATTCTTTATTGTTTCTTTTATATTTGTATGTCTGTCTGGTCCCTTTTTGCTGTATCGCCAGTGTATTATGAACTAGCGAAACTCGGCCATTGCAAATGTGACGAGAAAATGGGAGGAAGGGCTGGGGGTGTGGTGAGGTGTTGTAGTGCGGTAGGGTTACTCGAGGGGTCGATGTAGCTCAGTGTCGATCTTTCGGGGGTGATCTTTATTCCCATTTGTTCAACATTTGCAGAAGGCGCTTTTGTGCCAAGGGAATCACGAATCAACAAGTTTACGGTTTTACCGGTTCACCTCTCACACACAACAGCGCGGGGTTACAGGTCAGCTGTTCGTGTTTTTCCTGCTCAAACTCCTGTTTCCCGTTGTCCCGTAAATCGCGTTTTACAAGTTTCGCGCCAAGCACAAAGCCGTACCACTGTTGCCAAAAGCATTGTCTGTTTCTTCAATACATGCAACGTTTTCATTGGTCAATGCCTTTATACTGGCTTATGATTGGTCCATTTATTGAATGACAGCAATCAATTATATACAAACAGAACCCTGCCTGAAACTTGCTGTAGTTATCAAGACGATGTAAACATGGCGTCTGTGCTTCGAGTTGGAAGTCTGCTACGTGGAATTTCTCGAGGGTATGGCGCCGAAACGTGCCTTAAACGATATGCCTTTCTTTCATGCACATCGTGGCGTCACAACAGCTCAAGTTCAAGGTGGGTTTGGTTTTATTAGGACCTCAAATCGTAGTAGTAGAAGAAATTCGACCGTAGCATATGCTTCTACAGGAATCTTTGATCACTGATCACGAAACTTCGTTTCTTTATCGACTAATGAAAATTTTCGGGATTTTGCTTGATCGTTTTAACTGATTGTTTGTTTCAGTGTTTTTCTCAAAATCTTTGTTGTAGTGATTACAAGTTGAGCATCTCAATGTAATTTAGAACGTTTTGTTGAAGTTGTGTTGTGATTATTTTCGTTCGCACTTGATTGTTTTCAAATTTGCCTGACTAAACAATATTTGTCCGTGTGTTAACGGTAACACAAAATATGAACATCGGCCATACATAACGCATCGGAGAAGACATAACATACATGACCTTTTGCTCAAGTAATTTTTTACTGTCCAATCAGGTCCCCTGGTCCCAGAGGTTTTTCTTGATTTTTCTTCCTTTCGCGAAGCGGCGAACACGAGTCGTGAAGCGGCGAGAAAGAAAAACCTCAGGTTGCCTTGGACTTGAATCTCACTTTCATGCAGACGCCAGCTGTCAAACGTGTCAAATTGATAATTACAAAAGGGACCAATGGCAACTTCGCAATCATGTGCTTATCAACCGCTAATGGTTTCCACTTGGGGGGTGGAGAGGGGTATCACTTGACCTACTTGGCAGGGGTCAATGCGTGTGTTTGCAAGAATTAATGTTTTCATCTGCAACGATCGCGAACGAGAGACTTAGAGGACACACAACCAAAATTGTGGCATGATGAGGGTATGAATAACCTGACAGGTACAGGTATTTGCAGACATCAGGGAGCAACTGAAATAATTATAATTGATTTTCCATGTCTGGTTGGCAGTATGGTGAACAACACATCCCTGCGATTTATGACTGTGAGCAAGGCTTTCTTTTGATGTTTGGTGAGACTTTCAATCTCTGGAAAATGCTCCTTGAGTACCGAAGTCAAAATTTCTTCGAAGACACTGTCAGAAACATAATCCATGTCGAACACAGGCGAATCTTAAACGTGTATAAACTGAGAACTGAAGTATTTTGCAAACAAATTCCTTCCCTGCTAGAGAGGCAAAATTTACCTCAAGAAGTGCAGTGCCGTGACAGATGTCCCCATTGTCCCCTCGGTATTACCAATCAAACGAACCAATCATATTGATTTGTGTGTTTGTAAAAATATCAACCAATCCGAGCCTGAGGGCCAGATCCTGACCCTGGCATCTGCATGAAAGTGAGATTCAAGTCCAAAGTAACCAGAGGTTTTTCTTTCTTGCCGCTTCGCGACTCGTGTTTTCACCACTTTACGGCTCTCTTGCAGCTCTCTCATGCGGAGAAAACTCAAGAAAAACCTCTGGGTCCAGGGTACCAATCAGGTAAAAGGAAACAAAACCCAGAGTCACCTTATTCATTAATTAAGGTGGCTGAACACAGTTTTCGAGTGCGCTTTTGCTGATGCAATTCAGCGCGCGCACAAGGATTGCAAAAAGCAAACATGCCGTCAATAGGGTGATCATTTTATTTACTCAACACCTGCACAAGCTGTGCTATTTTTCTCATAATAACAAGGTGGCTGTATTAATGGGGTGTCCGTAAGGCAGGGTTTCTCTGTATATGGAAAAAGGATAATTACACTCAGTCAACAAGCATGTAAATGTACATGAAAGCTTGATCTTTCCTTTGATTGCCTATTCCTCAGCACCCCTAAACTCAACAAACATCTAAAAGAAGACGCAGAAGTTGTCATTATTGGTGGTGGGGTCCTGGGCACCAGTATTGCATATCATCTGGCCAAACAGGGTATGAAGGATGTTGTCCTCCTTGAAAAATCTGAATTAACGGCTGGATCAACATGGCATGCAGTAAGTAATTAATATATCCCCCTGTTATTAACTCATTATCTATATTGAGAACCAGAAACCTAATAAGGGACTTTTGACAGGGCTCGAAATTGTGACTCCCTGGTCGCCAATGCAACCAAAAATTGAGCACTGGCGACTTGCATTTTTAGATTAGATCTTTATATTAGGAAATCAATTGGATATGGTAGCTAGTATACAACCCACCTTTCCGTTCCCAGTAAAATAATGTCTGAATATTACAAGATAATCAAAAAAATTGAATGTGTTTCGACACGTCAATACTTCGTGCACGGCGTGCCATATTGTTTCAGCGGCTTCTTCCGAAACTGGGATCGCAAGTGCACTTGAACACCATGTGCTTTTCATTTGCTGCGAAAATGGCGGCAGATACCAATCAGTTGAAGGAATTATGTGAGTTTTTTACGTGCAGGGAATGAAGATTCAGCCAAAAGGTTAATCCAAACTTTGAATCTTTCAAGGAAAGCAAGTCAAAAATAAAGAACGGCATTTTGAAGAAGTAGCAAAGGGAAAATATGCAAGGACCCATGTTTGTCTCACAATGAAAACCACAGACTTAAAACGTTTTATGCTTCACTTCATTTAAAAATAAAATGACTATGGAGACAACCATCACCTTCAGACCAGAGACATATCACCTGAGAACAACGGTAGCTTTATAACTAAGTGTTACTCATGTTGTTTCTAATTGTTTTCCCTCTTCACTTGTGACTTTTGTTGCATGCAAAGTAACGTATTAAATCGTGTTCTTGTGTAAGTTACCGGTATTTATAAAATAAGTTGGCGACCAAAATTTACGATCTGGCAACCAAAATTTTTCCGTTAGTTGCCAGCTTGCTCCCGAATAAAAAAGTTAATTTCAAGCCCTGTTCGGGAAACGGGATATTTTCATAGGTAAAAAATTAACCGGATATGGAATATTGGGGGAAACATTGATGGGATAACAACATTTTTGGGGGATATCAAGTAAGATATCAATTTAAGGGATGCAAGATATTTAAACCAGAATTCAAATTAACAGGATATGGGATACTCAGACTTCCTGGGCACACCCCCGATGATGGAGCCTGATGTTCCTGCCTTGAAAATTGGGGGATGTCAATGTATTTAGGTCCTATTTGGTTTACAAGTGCATTAATTACTCTGGACATGTAGAATAGACCAAGGTTTGAATGTTGGTGAGACATGCTACATGTAATTCTCAAGTTGTACCTCTCTCCACTTAATTGCTACCTGCAAGGTGTTGCTAGGAAACATTGCATTGCAAATAAAAATAGAATGCCACCACAAAAATAAGTTCCATGCAGCTAATCAGAAGTAAGATCATTAACAGCAGACCTTGGAGTGAAATTTAAAGTGCACAATCTAGATTCTCCACAGGACGGAGCGTGATGATCACTTAATGCATGAAAATATCAACTAAAGCTGTCACTCTGCCTAAAAGTTTGGTGTCACATTAAATTTATCTTGCATGTGATCTGGTTTTGTGAGTTCATAGATACAGTACGTACATGCAAGAATTATTACTTTCAGGTACAACCCCATTCTGACCATTTTTTTTTTTCCAGGCTGGACTGACAACATATTTCCATCCAGGGATAAATGTGAAACACATCCATTATTATAGCATTCAGCTGTACTCAAAACTGGAAGAGGAAACTGGGCAAGTAAGTAGAATTACAAATAGCTTCATGTAAAATGAGTGATACAGCCTTCATATGGCACCATGACTACAGTGCACTCCATATCAAGCGGTAAGTGGTTTAGAAAAGCTCTCGTTACCTGCCATCGGCTGGCAATCAAGATTTAGGCCAGATACCTTTACTGGGAAGAAGTTCAATTATGAAAGAAAATCATTGTCAGCTACAGTGTACATGTATATGAAGCCATAATGTGCTTGAGCAGTCTTTGAGGCAACAAAATTGTAATTTACCATTTAAATCGTTCTTCAATTTGTTGAAATGTTTGAGAACTTCTTACTACTGTATTATAATAAAATTGAAGATCTTTTGAAACTTATTAAAGATGTCATCCACCTTAATTTACTCAAGTCTTAAATGTGTTCTTAGGAAGTTAGTTTCCACAAGCCAGGGAGTCTGAGGTTATGTACAACACCTGACCGCATGGATGAAGCTAAATATCAGATGCAACGGCAAGGGTGGCACAAAGCACCACAGTGGCTTGTTACTCCTGAGGAAATTGCAAAGATTCATCCTCTTCTTAAAATGGACGATGTCCTGGGTGGCCTCTTCAACCCTGGTCAGTTTTATGGCATGTGTTATACACGATCAAGTTTTATGGCTGCATCGTGAATAATTTTGATAACTTCTGATGCAGCAGTCACAATGCAAAGGCAACTGTTGCAGCCTGACCTTATCGTAAAATAAAATTGAAATTAAAATAAAATTTGTAAGTGCAGGACTTACACAAAACTGAAATGTAAGTGTTAGGCTGGTGTGAAATTTCATGAAGTCCTGACCTGTGTAACTCTATAGAAATTACACTCAACTTATATGGTTCCAAAGTCATGGAATTCAGTTACAAGTTGTTGCTCTGTACATTATATTTATGTATTTTACACAGGGTTGACAAAAAGAGTCTACCATAGAGTAACTACATTGTAGAGACCATCAGGAGCAGTTCATTGAACTGAGGGACTTCTTGGAATACCATAAATTATTCTAACAGCCTTTACTAGTGGATGATTTCAGATCATACAGTTTACCTCATAAATTATTATTATTTTTTCAAAATGAGTGTGAAAATGTAGTAAAGTTTTCTTTCACAAATACCGGTAACAGTTTAAAATTGGTTTGTTTATTGACAGACGATGGCCATATTGACCCTTACTCACTGACTCAAGCACTGGCCATTGGTGCCAGGAAATACGGAGCTGATCTCTACATGCCAGCTCCTGTCACTGGACTTAACCACAGAACAGATGGTTGCTGGGATGTGCACACGGAACATGGCACCATCAAGGCAAAAGAAGTCATCAATGCTGCAGGTACACTGTACCTCTGGTTTGTATGTCGCAATATTATTTTTTTGCAGAGCTGTGAAAATGAATTATTATGTACATGTATCTGTTATCCAACCTCAATACAATGTATTTCTTTACTGATATTACCTTATAATCAGTAGCTTGATTATAAACCATTTTGAATTACCATATTTCTCCACTTATAAGGTGCACCATTTTTTTATGAGAAAATAGGCTTGTTCAACCAAAATCTGCTCAAAACTCTGGGTGCATCTTATAACCCAGTATTTTCTCGCAAAAAAATATAACTTCTCCAAATTTCCCTAATAAACTGAAATGAGTGTGTAAATAAATACCAGTAAATGAATAGACAAAAGACAAGCAATGTTGATCATTGACTTTATCTGATTTTTTGGTTCTGAAAAGAACCGGGGTGGCTCTGAAAAGAACCGTTTGTTTGAAAGCTCGGCTGAGCTCAGCTACGCGCTGTCTTTGGCTTCGCTGTCTGTCTCAAACTCGTTGTCAATCAGCTCTTCTGCGTCTTCTGCTTCTTCTTCCTCTTCATCCCAAACCGCATCATCTTCAGTTCCATTGAGAGCATTGTTGATACCACAGGACTTGAACGATCTCGTTATCAAATCAACTGGGATCTCTCTCCATGCTCAATCGATCCAACGCAACACCATCTCTTTACTTTTTCGCTTATGTTGTTAAGAATGAAAGCACCGTAATTAGTAACTTTTGGAAGCAAATTGTTGTAAGTACAGCGAACGTGGTCAACAAAATTTCCCGTAATTCCGGTTGCGCCTTATAACAGGGTAATTAGGTGAAATTTTCATTTTGCTTACTTGTCACATTGTCTTCAGAAGTTCAGGGTGCATCTTATAACCGAGTGCGTCTTATAAGTGAATAAATACGGTAATTTTTTAGCATATACTTGCATAGCTTGTGTTTAATATTTTGTTTCTACTTGAAATCTTGACTCATGTCAAAAGTCAGTGTTACTAACTTCTTCATTATCTGGTAGGATTGTATTTGTTTGAGGAAATGGGATAATCTGACTGAAAAAAAAAATATCAGCAATTATATTATCATCAGTGGGTTTTGTGTGTTCCAGAGAACAATCCATACCCCCCCCCCCCCCACAGTAGGTTTTTAGTTAAACCCCTGCCCCCTGCTACTCAGTTTTCTTTTGTCATACCTTTTTCATCGATAATACTGTTTAAAAATTTCCCAGGATTCTCTGGGTGTGAGTTGGGAGGGGGTGAAGTGGGGAGGGGTGGGTATATTGGGTATTTTCTGAAAACCACACTTCATTATAATAATGGTAAGTTACTGTTGGTAAGACTTTCACATGTGTATACTGTAGCCATATGTGTTATTTATGCATTAGATACATGTTTACTGTATGGCATATTTTTTTAACAATACAACTGTTCCCTATATTGTTTGTAGGTTTCTGGGGCCGTGAAGTCGGCCTGATGGCAGGAATGTATCTTCCTCTCGTAGCCATTCACCATCAGTATGTTGTGACATCCACCATTCCTGAAGTCGCAGCTCTCAAGCATGAAATACCTGTGATAAGAGATCTTGAAGGCTCTTACTATTGCCGTCAGGAGAGGCAGGGGTTGCTGTTTGGACCTTACGAACATCCTGACAAGATGAAGTTACAAGAAGAATGGTACATTGTTGATATTGCTAATTAAAATCTTGTTATATTGAGGCATTAGGAGAAATGGAAAACTTTTCTGTGTTTCTGTCGAGTTATAGAACACAAGTGGAAGTTGGGAGAAGAGAAATGCTGCAGAAGCACTTAGTCACAGGCCAGTGTTTCCTAGGCCTTTCAAGTTCTCCCAAACTTCTTAAGAGTTTCAATCTATGATACACAAGGAAAAGGTTTCTGCAAAATGGAAAATCACGAACTGAGTATCGATGAAAATATAAATTATCGACTCTTAATCTTTCACACCATCGTTGTATCAACATCTTGGGCTAGTTCAGTGTTTCTACATGTATCAACTTACTGGCTGTTTTTTTTTCTATAATTGATGTCATCAATAGTTGTACAGTATGCTGCTTGGCACAGACTTTGTAAATAGGTAAAGTCTGCCACGTGGCCCATCTGGCCACTGCTAATCTTCGGTTCCTGTAGCATGAAGTGACTAGGAGCATTTCTACTCGCCCCTGATTGGGATGCTCATCTAACATTGCAGGGTTACCTCCCAGCATTAAATTTTCCAGTACCCATTACACCTGGGTGGAACGAGGCACTGTGAGAGTAAATTGTTGTGCCAAATAACACAACACAATGTCCCTGTCCGGGACTCAAAGCCAGACCGCTTGATCCAGAGTTACGTGATCTAAAAAGGAGTCCACTGCCCCACCCTCAGTCACATGTTATATGCTCCTTCAGTGATATCACATGTTGAGTATAATATAAAGGTTTAATTTCACTCTAACCTAATTACAGCTACAGAGTTCTAAGATTTGAATACACTGTATATGAATGATATGTCTGAAGGTGGGATGGTGTGACGCCAGGCTTTGGAAAGGAACTGTTTGAAAGTGATCTGGACAGAATCAGTGACAATACAGCCGCAGCGATGGAGCGTATACCTGTGTTGGCAGATGCAAACATTGCAAGTGTTGTGGCAGGTCCTATAACATACAGTCCTGATGTGCTGCCGATGATAGGCCCTGCTTTTGATGTTCCCAACATGTGGCTAGCTATTGGAACTGGCTATGGTATTATACATGGAGGTACGCCAATCAAATGCGATTGAAAAATTAAGGATGTACTACACTGTACGCGCTAACAAGGCAGGGAAGGGGGGTAAAGGGGAAAGGGGGGTGGGTGTGGGCAGGTGCTCTGGTACAGTGTAAAACCTGAGATTGAGGAACATCGATGTAACCTAAAAGAAAGACCCTTTTTTCTTGCATAAAGCAGAAAGACCGCTACGGCCTGTAAGTTGCATGTACATGTACATGTATTTGCAGTTAATGTTTTATTTGTAAATGGGACAATAAAGTACTGTAAGACAGTTATTTGCACATAAGAGTGTGGTCCACGAGAGTTATCTTCTTTCACTGCAAGTGACTATTGTATTAGGCCCACAAAAAGGCCTCAGATTGCAAAGTTTAACCCGAAAAGAACACCTTTGCACCTCTCTACCACTTGAATTATACCATCTGATTTCCCTCTCCCCTCACTGTACATTGCATTGATCTGTTATCATTTATGTGAAAGTTTTCAATTGTGGGACTGAAAGTGTATATAGGAGAAACAGACACATTGTCTTAGAAATTATGACTTGTAATACGTAATTGAAAAATATTGCTGAGGACATTTTGTTCAGGTATGCCAAGGAGTACCGGTAAATGGAGGATGATACATGATATAAATATGATTATTTTTCAGGTGGTATCGGCAAGTATATTGCCGATTGGATGATGGAGGGGGAGCCACCTTACGATCTGAATGAGCTTGATCAGGGTCGTTATGGCAACTGGACAACAAAGGACTATGTGATGGCTAAGACAAGAGAGTCCTATGGCTATAATAACCAAACTGGTCACCCCAAACTTGAACGACCAGCTGGACGTCCAGTAAGAAAGAATGCTATTTACGAGGTTAGTATTACACCTACATACTTAAAAGTACACGTATATTAAATCATTTTACTGGCCATCTGTTTACTGCCCCTTTTTGTAATCAGTAACGTGCAAACTCTGAAGTTCAGATGCATTCAATGTGTTTCTGAAGAACGTTGACTCTTATTGCTTTCTTGTTTTTAACTAGCGTCTTGTGGAGCGAGGTGCAGAAATGGGATTTCATGTTGGCTGGGAGCAGCCAAACTGGTTTGCGCTTCCAGGTGACGATGGAGGTTACAAGCCAAGTTTTCACAGGACAAACTGGTTTGAGCCAGTTGGGCGAGAATATGACTTGGTATTGAACAAAGTTGGTGTTATTGATCTGACGCCATTTGGGAAGTTTGAGGTGAAGGGTAAAGATGCGTCGAGATTTTTGGATGTCATGGTTGCTAATGTTTTACCAAAGGTAATAAATTAAATTTTTATAAGACACAGTAACTGTACACAAAACGTTACGAAACGTAAGTGAGAAAGCTCTAAAATACAAAAGGCTATATAAGACAACAGAAATGTCTTAAAAACTACAAATGATAATTATAAAATACATAATGTAAAATGCTTCGTGCTATAAAGATACCTTTGCGCGGATGGGGTCAGGCTGCTTGTTCAAAGTTGGTTTTACAGTAGGTCTTACATAAAAAGCATCTCATAAATTAAGCGGTCAACTTTGCTCTGGCACTTGCATAAGATAAAACTGTTCTGAATTTGTTTTTCTGTTTATTAGTTCTGTTGTCTAGTTGTTTTGGCCAGTGGAAATTTTATGTTAATGATGACAAGATTAACTCTAAAGCCTGGTTTTCTCTAGCGACGCAAGCACGAGCGCAGGCACAAGCCCGAGCAATAGGGATGACCCAAGTTAAAACGAATTTCGACGCAAACACAAGCACAAGAAAAATCGTCCGAACATTCCGAACTGTTTAGACGCGAGGTAATCTGTATCCAGCGTTTTCATTGGCCAAGCATAACCACATGTGGTAAATATCCTTGTGCTTGCGTCATGCCTGAGCGGTATTTCGTTTTCATTTGTTGCAGCGCAAACGCAAGCATCAGCGCAAGCACAAGAGAAAGGAAGAATTTTGATCCTTGCGCTTGTGCTTGCGCCTGTGCTTATGCCTGCGTCAAGGCCGTTTTCACGGTGAAATAAGAATTGTTGTGTTTGCGCTTGTGTTTGCGTCGCTAGTGAAAACCAGGCTGAAATGTTTATCAATTTCGTTCGTATAGCTGTATGTCACTTTAGGGTAAGATACACTAGAGGACCTGTTGCGGGCACGTGAAGCGGGGATAGGCCCCTTCATGTGTTAATTGCATAGGAAGCATGTTGCGGGAAAAGTACGCAAGTTGGTGCACAAGAAGCGGATTGAGGCATAAAAATGTGCTATAGCGTGGACAGTTTGCAAAAACTAAGCACATGATGCGACATGGAAAATTAAGGTCATTTTGTGCCCGCTTCATAACGTACGAGTTCAAACCAGCTGAACTTCATGTAACAAGTTGTGGGGACAATGTTGTCCCCGAACAAGAACGTTTTCGCAAAAACCGGCATGTCGCACAAGGAAAACTGTCGCTGCAACATGTCACTGGTTCACGTCCCTGCAGCATGAAGACCCCTAGCATCTTGACCTTAAGTGTTTGGTTCAAGAAAAGCTTTTATAATTAGTAGTTCTTCCAAACCAACCATTGGTTTTCTATAGAGTTTCTGATAACATTGTTTGTAATTACTATAATTTGTAAGTCTGTGTACCTTTAATTGCTGCTCTTCATCAAAGCGAAAGATGAACTAGAATGGTGTCACTGCAATAGCTTTGACTTCAACAAATGAAGCTCTAGTACAGGTTTTATAGGAGCTTAGTCATGGTACTTTGAGGTATTTTGGCTACATACAAAATTACCTTCAAATTGAAGGAAACCTGAAAATAATAGTCAACTAAGATAGCAAAACACCAAAAAGATAATAATAAACCGTAAAGGAACAAGGATAGTTAAGGATGGAGAAGATTAACACGGATTACAAACGACTTCTTTAAACCGTTTCATTGTTACTCTAGGTGGGCTGTACAAACATCAGTCACATGTTGAGTCCACGAGGCAGGGTGTATGCTGAGCTCACTGTCTCCACCATCACACCTGAACATTACTTTTTGCTGACAGGAAGTTCTTCAGAATTCCATGATCTCAGGTCAGTACAGTTCCTTGTTGTAGTCAGAAAACCTATGCTAATTTTGGCCCAAAATAAAACCGTCCGAAACTTGTAGGCGTCCGAAATTTTAAGCGTCCGAAATATTTACAGGAAAGTATAAAACTTTGAAGTAGCTCCAAAGCGCTCAGTTTCCTTTATGCCGGGCTTTATGAAGCAAACTCTAGTTGAGACACGACTTGAAATACGAAACAGTTTGATAGAATTTGTGTTATTTTCTCGTCGGTGTATCTGTAAAACCTTGAGGCTGCAGTAACACTGTCATCTTAGCAGATGTTGTTTCAGTGTGATTCGTGTTTTGTAGCTGTAAATTTACTTCTGCTGTGTTTCAGCGAAGTGTCCGAAATTGTTGTCCGAAATTTGTCCGAAATGAGATAAAAAGTATCCGAAAATTAAACGTTCGAAATTAAGCTCCCGCTTTAAAAACAAGAATAAAGCGTCCGAAATTTTAACGTCCGAATTTTTTGGCAAGCAATGTAGCATCAAATTATTCAGTAAGAACTAAGAAAAACCTTTGATCCCTACAGATGGTTACTAGACTATGCCAGGAAAGGAAATTATGACGTCACCATTGAAAATGTCACTGATGATATTTCATGCCTGGGTATTGCTGGACCACACTCCCGCAGTGTGTTGTCCAAGCTCACATCAACAGACCTCAGTCACAGTGGGTTTAAGTTTCTGACGTTCAAAGACATTGAACTGGCTGGTGTTCCTGTCCGTGCTATGAGAATTTCTTATACTGGTGAGTTCAATATGGCATCTATTGTTTTAAGAGCTAGAATGGATGGAGTCTGGAATCATTTTTGCAAAAGAATGACAATCTGCTGTCTTTTGAGGTTTCCAGACCTGGTAAAAGTGTGGAAAAGTAAGATAAAGTCTGAAAAAAGATGAGGTGGCCTCATGATTCGCTCGTCTGCGGATCGAGCGGTCCTAGTTCGAACCCTGGCCGGGGACATTGTGTTGTGTTCTTGGGCAAGACAATTTTCTCTCACAGTGCCTCTCCCCACCCAGGTGTATAAATGAGTACCAGCGAACTTAATGCTGGGGGTAACCCTGCAGTGGACTAGCATCCCATCCCGGCGGGAGTAGAAATACTCCTAGTCGATTCATGCTACTGAAACTGGAGATAAGCGCCGTCCTGATGGGCTACTTGGCTTGTATGCAGACTTTACCTGAAAAAAAGGGGAAAAAAGTCTGGATTTATTTGCTAAGTTATATCTTTACCGAATTTCGTGTTGTACTCTTTTCATGTTACTTTCGTGTAGCTTCAATGAATTATGGTTGTTGTGCGCTCTCTATGCATCATGGTTCCAGGGGTGTTATTGTGTCTGGAAAAGTAAAACAACGTCTTTGAAAAAGTATGGCAAAGGTCTAGAATTGTTCACGAACCCCAAGCAGATATGAGTAATTATTCCTATTAGGGTACAGTAGTGTTATACACGGGGACACTTTCATTTTTGCGTACGTAACATCTAACTAAAGAATTGTGTATAAGATGTTTGTTTTGTTGTTGTGTAGGTGAGCTTGGATGGGAGTTATACCACAAGAACGAACACACGGCCGCGTTGTACGAGGCTCTGTTGAGCGCTGGGGAGGAGTTTGGTATTGGAGACTTTGGTACTTATGCCATGACGGCCTTAAGGATTGAGAAGGGATTTAGGGCCTGGGGACTAGAGGTATAGTGAAAGACTTAAGGGGACGATAGAAGGCTCTGTTTTTGAATCGTGTTTTTGGACCTACATGTATCAAATGTATTTCTTGCGATTTTTTAAGGCGTTTGCAAAGAAATAAGCAGACAGTAGTTACAGTTTTGCAATCTACATCTACATCTTTTGAATTCTCAGCTGTTTGATGGGTTTTCTGCAGTCTGATCTCTGATCACTAGTTACAGGTGTATTGCATACAGTCGAACCTCTGGTCGCGGACACCTGTATTTTACTGACAGCTCACTTGGTCCTCGCTGCAAAAACCAGACTCCATATGTTCTCTTTAAGACGGACACCTCTGTAAAGGCCGAGTAATACGGACAATATTTTCTTTCAACTTTTTGCACAGGTTTTGACTCAATTATAACATCTCACTTTTTACGATAACTAGAAATTCTCGCGCGCTCATTGGCTAATTTTCATTGTCAATAAGTGGACAGACACATGAATTTAGAATTTATGCGATGCGCCAACTAGCGAAAGCGGGACAATTTAACAATTTCCTATCGTAAAAAACAAATTGACGTCAGTCTTTCATGGCTCTGTCCTGTTATTGACTATGAATTTCGTCATAACATTGTCAAAGTAGTCTTCGGATCCACAGCTACTTTTTCAATGTTATGACGAAATTCATGATCAATAACAGGACAGACGCAAGAAAAACTGACGTCAATTTGTTAATTCCAACAGATGAATATGGACACCACCCCCCTGGAAGCTGGCTTAGACTACTTTATCAAATTTGACAAGGTAAGGCCATGAACACTGTGTTACAAACTTTCAGCCCGTTAGCTTGTCTTCTGTTGGGACGCAAAAAATTTACAAATTTGGACTGTACCACTATAACACCCATACCTCAATTTTAAGCCCAATATTGTTTCATTATTTCCAGGCTAGAGTATTTTATAACATAACTGAGACTTAAATCCACTCGTCCTTTTGATTTAAACGTTTCACGGTGAAAGTTTATTTCAAAAGTGATTTTTTAACCAGCCGTGAAACTTGTGTAGCAGATGAATAGACCATTTTTGTATTCTCGGTATTGCACTGGAACTAGCTTGTAATCGAGGTTCAAGACGGGGAATATCATTAAAAAGAGACTTCTGTAATTTGCATTTGAAAAGCCCGCATTAGCCTCAGTTGCAAGCTAGGTCCAGTCTAATACCGAGAATACGAATATGGTCTTATCGTAATCGTCATTTTGCAAGTTTAAAGCTCTTTAAAGATCTTCCTCAAGATTCGCCAAAATGCAGGTACACGTTATAAAATTAGTGACTGACCCCATAGCGTGACAACACCTAAACCTGTCGTGACACAAGCGTGACTTAGCCTCTAAAAGCGGCCGTATATTTTCAATTTTCTTCGTAGGGTGTGGACTTTATTGGACGAGAAAGCTTACTTAAACACAAGGAGAATGGAATCAAGAAAAAGCTCTGCATGCTGGCAGTGGAGACAACTGATGTGGATCCTGAAGGCAATGAAACCATTTGGTTTGGAGGAAAGGTAGTTGAATTTCCTTCGTTTGTCACACAACAACGATATTCTTTGAAGTTTGTACGATGCTGTTCTTTGTTAACGAGTGGGCAAACTTGCTTTTGTAACGTTCTCAAAAGCAATACGCGATTTTCACTTGATTAATGGCTAAGAAACCGGTTTTACCAGCTTGAATTTCACTTTGGTCAGTTTGTATTAAGTTTGGACCATTATCTTATTTCTTGGAGGGGGATTGGACAATAACTGATCAAAAAATAGTAAGTCATGCACAAGATAAAGCAATTAAAGAAAAAACAAAAACAAAACAAATCGTGCGAAGCAAGTCTCGCAAACGACATGTTAAGCAAATCTAAAAAGCCAAAAAAAAGGAAACCACCTTGATCAGATTAAATGCCCAATTTCCCACCCTCAAAAATATAATGGTCGCGGGAGGGTAGAGGGGGACTTAACTATGTTTCTGACTGTAAACATACGATACGATAACTTTATTTGTACCTGGTATTTTCATCAGTGTGTTTATGATAATCAACCAGCTACTTAGCTTCCTAACTACAATCAAAGAACAGAAATTTCAAAAACAAAAAATTCAAAAAAAAAAAAATTTCAAAACTGCTTTTCATGGAAGCCGTGTAGAATAAAATTACTTACAACTGTGGCGACCTAGTTGAGTCTTGAACTCGGTTAATGAAGTTGCTTGTCTTAGCACTAAGGGTAAGTTGTTTCACAACTGAGTTCTTCTGTATCTGAAACTAAGCTTCTTGCTGTTGTTCGATTCCACTGAAACTACTCACCACACTTCGGTTGTAGGTTGTTGGGAACACAACGTCAGGGACATACAGCTACAGACTCAACAAAAGCATCTCACTGGCTTATTTACCACTGGAACTGAGTGAGATAGGATCGCGGGTGGAGGTGGAGCTGTTGGGTAGCAAGTGCCCTGCCATTGTAGTCAAAGAGCCACTGTTTGACACAGAACCAGTGCGAACGAGAAGAGAACTGAAAGCCGCGAAGAAAGAGAAAACGGCGATTTAAAACTCTGAATAATGACTTACGTGTATGAATGATAGATTTAAAAAATGCGGAATTTTCACTGGTGGGTAAACCGCATTCTCAAAATATGTCCTGGAGCGAGAACGAAAATCGCGAGATTCCGCGCGCGAGGTCTCGCAGTTGTGGTGGAAGGGTTTTTAATCACAAACCGAGTAGATAACTTCGTGTTGTAAAATTAAGTAGCTAACATGTGAAGGGTACTTGACGAGAACGTCATTTGTTGAAAAGTACAGACTCGATGTGGTACAAAACCAGTTGAGGCTGACGGATATTTTGCATGTTTATAACAGAAGAGAAAAAAAAAAATCGGGAAAAAGGAAACAGTCACATCCCCTTTCCCGGCTTCTTCCAGAGCGCTTCAAATTTACCCTGCATCTTAAGCCTGAACAGCATTGAAATTGACGGGGGGTGGGTAGGTAAACGAGAGCGCTAGACAAATAGGTCAGTAGCATTTTAAACGAACAGTAAGGGAGGAAATAAGAAAACAATAGTAGAAAAAAGGAAAATCTGTTGGCAAATGATCTTAAACGAGAAACTTCACTGTAGTTAATATACCAATTTATCGTCCGTACTTCGAGAGGACAAGAAAATGAAGTCCTCAATACATCTCTACTACCACTTCGTTGTTTTAACACCCTAGCAGACTATTATTTCGAGGTAGTTTGGTACATATCGCAAATTTATTTTCGTGGCGTTGATCTTTTTAAAATTATGCTGACATACTGGTGACTCTAAAATAGAGGAGAGTGAATATTCTGCGTCAAACGTATACCACGAGTATTTCTTGTTTTACCGAGACAAAAAAAAAATCCGAATAAATACAGTCATGTTTCGCATAATTTTTATGGCTAGTGCAGTTCATTGCCGAAGTGTTAACAAATGTGCATGGGTAAAAACAGCCTCCCTTCCCCAGGCTTCCTATATGAGGTTGCTGAACTTTACCCAAGAAAACGTGGGAAGAGAACGAGAAGGAGGTGGGGGGGGGGGGGGCTTTTAGGGGTCGATCCCCTAAATTGATCAAAAGTGAGACATTGTAACACGTTGACTTGGCCTCAGAATGCCGGAAATCCCATTTTCGAGGACCTACATTTGAAAAATTTTCCGGGAGAGGATGCCCCCGGATCCCCTACAGGGGACCCCCTTTAGAGGTCGGTATCTCTAACTCCCTTCTCTAAAATCTTATATCCTCCCCAGCAACTATTTCTCTGCAAGCATTAATACCAGTCATAATCACGTTACTTTACCTTCAGATGAAAAGTATAAGCTATACTATTGTAATGGGTAACCCTGACATAATGCAAAACACTTTATTGAAAATCATTGTACACTACAGACGCCCGTTACGTTATACAAGTGCACTCTGAACTTCATGACTACACAACTAACTAACTTCGTGAAATAGATCTTGAAATGAGGAATAAGATTTTTTGAATGTGAAAATCGACCCCGCAATCCCAGGAAAATTGGCCGAAAAATCTACAGTATTAAATTCATAAATGAGTCTTTTAAAACTCACTAACTATCCCAGAAGGGAATGAAACAAGACAAACAAGCGATAAATGATTTTTTTCTCTCAACAGTATTGAACAGTAGCCTATTTGCAGGCCATGCTTTTTGTTTTCTGATTTTTTTTTTTTTTTGGTTTGTTTGTTTGTTTGTTTTTTATTGTACAAATTTAAATGGACTTTTTGACAAAATTTATGCCCAAGATTGTTTTACACAGAATCTGGAAAGTATCCTAAAGAATGACAACTTCAACAAAAGCTATCGTACTTTAACACTAGACTACATAATCCCCACAAATAATGCCTTTTTATACCCTTTCAAAAATATAGTGTCAATTGACCGAGACACGAGATTTGCCAAGTTTACTGATAGTTGAGAAAAATCTCGGAGAGGGGGGTCCCATGTGAAAAGGTCGGGGGTGCTCGTCGGAAGATTTGAATTAAATCCCTAAAGGAGACCAATCTGGGGCGTGGTTCGAGCTTTATTTGACCCCTAAAAGATACCACTTTACGAAGGACTTGACAGCGGCTCAGTATTATTTCTTCCAGTGCAACTCTAAAAGATACTTTGACAGCTAAAGATGATGGCGTTTCGTCTTGAACACCTTAAGTGAGACCAGAATCCTTGATTTATACTCCTAAGGGAGACGACGAGCATCCCCGAGGAAAAAATTCACTAAAATTTTAAACAATAACTGAGATTCGACAAGGCCCTTTGTAAATAGGCCATTGCAGTTCTATTTAGTTTCCGCGCGTTTCGCAGCCAGCTCCTGCACTTCTTCATCCGTGGTCAAAGTCTTCTTCTGGACCATGGCCTTGTTATTCAGAGTGAGGTCTCCCCACTGAGAAACTAATTCACGCATGGCACCGCTGAAGGGACGACCACTTGTGGGCTGAAGGTTTTCCCAATGCGATCGACGAGCCCTGAAATTACAGACCATTAGTGGAAAGCGCCTTAGTTAAAATCGTACACTGCATCTCGCTGACACTCGTAGTGCGACCGCCAATTCTTCGATCGGGTTTTTTGTTTTGTTTTGTTTTTTGGTCCCAATTGAGATTAGGTCGCCCAGGATTGATCGAGATGGTAGTAGACCTACCCCGAAAGTAGAGCTGAGAGAACCGAGCTCGGAAGGAGGACTTTGAGAAAGTCTAACCAGGTGGCGATTTGCTTATCCCGGGTTGTTTGGTCTTTCAAGGTCGGGGAGGAGAAGCGAATTCTCTCCTTCCCCCACCTCCTCCCCCTTAACACACCGTCTCACCGTCATTCATTCATGCGTGGGTTACACTGTCTGTGCATGGAATCTATCTGTAATTATTTTCGGCCGTGACCAATGTGTTAACATGTGGGTATCTTTCTAAGCTATAGCCCAGAGAACTCATATGTAGCTAGCTTACCCCACGCTATTGCCGGCCACTCCCAACACAATCAGTGCTTTTCCTACCCCTGGGATATTAGCTTACCTTGCCCTAACCCACGGGTAAGTATGCTGCCGGAGGGCATCTCCCCACAAGCTGTGCTTCTCGCTGGCAGGAGGCAATTTACCTCGCTCTTTCGCAAGCTAATAAAAAAATAAACAAACAAACAAACAACATGGGTTTCATTTGTCAGACATAACATTGTCATTGCACCAGACCAAACTCAGTAGAAAACCAGAACCGTCGCAAGAATGGTCGTATTAAACAGACCTGAGAAACAACCCATCACGGTGTCATTGTTAAATCACGGTTCCCTTTCAAACGATTTGGGAGATTATAAAAGGGCTATGTATCTAAGCCAACTCTCCCGAATTATCGGTGAGTTTCCCGGATAATCATAGACTCCATAAGGAATTGCTCAATCACTCGGATACGCAGAGAAGTAATATATCAAACACGAGAGACAGTATTTCATCGGAATATCCAAACGCCGACAAGAGAGTTGAAAATACGTCGCGCAGCGGAGTGTTTTTGACGAAATTCGAGGTGTTTGGATAACCGATGAAACACTGTCTCGAGTGTTTGATACATCTTCTCAATCGAAACAAAAACTAAGGAGTAAACGGAGAAGTGAAATCGTCAAAATCTATGCTAATTTATCCAAACCTTCTTCACGGTTGTGATTTTGTTTGTTAACTTGATGAATTATTAATGAGTTTGAGAAGTTCTTTTAAGAACGTTTCGTAAAAAGGTCGTATTTTCACATATTTTGATTGGGGGGTAAAATCTGTATAATTTGTGAAGCGTCTTTATTGTTCAATCAATGGAGCTTTCCCGCCGTTTTTATGCAGTCTTTACGGACCTCGATCCCAGGCTGCAAAAGAGAGAAATAGCCTAGGACCGAGGTTGAGTCGCTTTAAAACGACCATGGATTTTTTTACATGTAATTAAGTATGGGAGATACTTGCCTCTTCAGCGATGGCTCGGACGTGGTAAGGCTCCATTCCACAGCATGCACCAATGTATCGAATGCCCATGTCGTAAGCTTCTCGAGCATACCTTTGTACGTCAAACCGATTGAGCAAACGGCTTTCTAAAGCTGAGAGAAAATAACAGAAACAGTCCTTGCGTCATCGAATTGCAAGAGAAAAACAACTTCATGACACAAATTCCCAAGTGATCTATAGGTTCACAATGGACGCGGGTGAAACGAAAATCACAGTTACGTCAGGCGCGTTCACACTACGCCGGAGAAACTTCAAAACGCAGCTTTATTTCTACGGTTAGGCCTACCGTCCACATTAACTCGTCACAAAAACGGAGCTTTTCGAAAATTCTCTTCAAATCGGAGAAATTTGAAAACGCCGACTTTTCATTTTCGATTGGACCGAAAACATTTTGAAAACGGAGCTTTTCGAAAAAGATGTATTCACGTTAATCATGTGATTTCCCTGACAGAGTTTTCTTCAAACTTAAATTCAAAATGGCCGGTGATTGTTGCGTTTTTAAATTTCTCCAGCGTTGTGTGGACGGAAAACATTTGATGCGTTTTCAGAGTGAAACCTCCGTTTTCAAATTCCTTCGGCGTAATGTGGACGGGGCCGCAGTTAATTGTTAACCGACAGATAAAGGAAAAAGACACTGAAATGTCTTACTTCTAACAAATGTTCCGGTGTCATTGAATGCCAATGAAATCAATTAAAATTTGCTAGTAAAACTGTCACGTAGTTTAGGGGCACCTTGGTTAGGTACTGAACCAGTGCAAGCTTAATGGTTCTCTTTACATTTTTGGGGGGTGTTTAAGTAACAGGTCCACCATGTTCACTCTATAAGGAGCTTAAGCAACGACGACGACGACGCCGAGGACGACGCCTAGTAAAAAATGAATTTATATTTTACCAGCGAAATTCGCGATTGTCTAGATCTGTTTGGAGCACCAATGGCTCTAAAAACGTGCTCAAGCTAAATATGCAATGACAGCGTTCAATTCCAAATGGAAATACGAAAACTTAGCCGTCGTCGTCCACGTCCAGTAGATGACGCAGAATTTGGTCATTTCACGTTGTTATTTTGCAGAGGACGGCAAAGAAATGTACAAAGATTTAAAATGCATGCACACAGCTATTGTTTTGCTCATTGAACCTTTTGTTTGGTGGCGTTCTCGTTGCCGTCGTCAACGTTGCTTGCTTAAGCTCCCTTATGGTAATCCGCGACGTCGCAACGTGTCTCAGATCTAAATATGCAACCTAGTTCCCAGTTTCTCTCTCCTCAACGACAAGGGAGATAAAAGAGAAGGAACCTGGGATCGAGGTTGCTGAACAAGGAAACTACAGAATTAGTAAAATAAACATGGCGACGCGCGGGACATTTGAAAGCGAAAACACACATAGAAAGGCAAAGTATTGATACAAGCAAAAAAAACAACTAATTATTAGGACTAAAACTGTTTTAGGATTCTCTTTTCACGGTTTATTAGGCTGTTATGAAATTGGGCGTTTATCAGAACGGACAAAGGTAGATATGTGTTGCTGCTGTTGTTATGTTTTGCACGGTGAGTCTATCTTTCATACCAAAAGGAAACTCTTCCAGTCCCGTCATTCCAATTTTACTGGCGGGGTTGTTATGATCCAGGCATTCCGGAGTTCGGTATCCCACGGGTTGAACGATCAAATGACGTTTCAATCCCGCCTTTTCCAGTGCCTCTTTCATGGCCTTCATAGTTTTCAAGCACACATCCGGGTCATAAAAACAGTTGACGCCTATGATGTCAGCGCCTGCAAACAAGCAAACAGCAGTCAAGCTGATATTACCATGGTTACAGTAAATCATATCCCGGATGTTTATCAAAAGAGTAACATTGGAAAATAGTTTTATATCGAGTTTACATTTTCGACGTGAAGCAGTTATCGTAAGCTTGTCATTCTATTTGTCGCGGAGTGTAGGAGTTGTGACTGTTTAGGGCTAGGGGTATTGTTGTTTGTTGTTTGCTCTATTGTTCTCTCAAAGAGTGTCAAACCAAACTGCTAGCCGCCTCTTTTATATCGTAAATGTTTAATTTGTTAATAAAACTGAACTCATCCGAGAGATATAAAACCGAACTTTCCCGACTGATGTAAAACCAAACTTTCCCGAGTAATATAAAACCGAGCTTTCCCGAGTGTTGTAAAACCGAACATTCCCGAGCGGAGTACTACAAAACCGAACTTTCCCGAGTAATATATATAAAACTGAACGTTCCCGAGTAGTTGAGTAATATAAAACCGAACTTTACCGTACAATATACAAAAAACACAACTTTCCCGTGTTAATAAAATTACCTCGCGTGGCCCAACCCAAGAAAAAATTACTAAGTCTGAATATGATAATGGTTTAAAGCAAAGAACTGCTAATGAAAGACAGCGTAATTAACACACGCTTTGTTGGAACTTTCTTCAAAAACTGTGAACAGCTGAAATAGTGCCGAAGTGTCATGTTGGCGGAGAAAAGAAAGGAGATAAAACACGAATTCCACCGTTTACCTGCTTTAGCAATTCTAACAGCACATTCCTCAACAGACACGCCTTCAAAATCACCAGCTAAACAGATGTTAAGGCACATGGCTACTGGCAGGCCTGTGGCTTTCATTACTTCAATCGCCCATTCTGCCTCCTCCACATACATAAACAGCTAAAACAATAAAATGAAATGGAAATCGCAATAAGCAAATGTCAATAATAGTAGTATAGGACGCTCATATGAGCGGTAACCAATCAGGAGCCGAGAAAGACAATAGGCTATTGTTTGGAGAACAATGGACGCTATTGTTTTCCACATCCAAGATGGCCGCCACAAATTTCAGCCAATTAGGAGCCGAATTAAGAACAATGGATGCTATTGTTTTCCAAATCCAAGATGGCCGCCACAAATTTCAGCCAATCAGGAGCCGAATTAAGAATTCAAGATGGCGGCGCCCACGAAAGTCGGCCATGTTGGAAAACAGCCCACCAGCCTCGACGGAGGACTGGGATCGGTCTCACGGATTTCCATGGCGACACAAATCACGCCAGGGTCACGCAAAAAATGTCATGCAACTTCAAAATCGATACTTACAGTATCCTGTGGTCCTAAACGACAGAGGTCCATCCAACAAGCGGCCATGATGGAGACTGAGAGACTTGTGTCCGAGGCACTTATATACCTTTCTATTCGTTCCAAAGCATCCTGGGACGCTGACCTCATCGGGAACCAATCCTAGACTTGCCCCATTCCCTTCACAGTCGAAGGGGTAAAAATAGGGGTAAGGGGGTACTCCCCGTTCCAAAGCATCCTGGGCTGATGACCTCATCGGGAACCAATCTTAGACTTGCCCCACTCCCTTCGCAGTCGAAGGGGTAAAAATTGGGGTGAGGGGGTACTCCCCATTCCAAATCCTAGATTTGTCCCACTCCCTTCTCGCCCAAAGGGGTAAAATAGGGATAAGGGGGTACTCCCTCTTAGTCTGCTATTTAAAACCTTCACACGTTTTGAAAAGGACCAAAACAAAGTTTGTTGACTCACGAAATGGAAGTTAGAAGAAGTCGAAGACTACTAGGATTGACCCCGAAGTAGATGAGTTCAAGGACAAATGTTTCATCTGTCAAGGCGACCTTGTCATTGACTCCTTGACTCGATGTAGTGCGAAAACTTATTGCTGTGGAAAATTTTTGCACAAGAGATGTTTGCAACAGGAGTTACAATACTCAGATAAGTGCGGACATTGCAAAACCTCAAATCCTCGGGGGAATGAACATGAGGCACAACTTTCACCTTGGGAGGAGGTGGTACGAGAGAGGATTACCAACGCAACGAATGCCATCAATAGGTATCGGCGAGGGGGACGGCCTTATCATATTCACAATCGTAATATTGTTTCGTGGAGGACCTTGCCGTACCATGCGAATCTTTCCATCTGGTTTGAATTTTATACAAGACTCACCATCTTCGTGCAGCAAAGGGGAAACGCTACCCTGTACATCCATGCCTATGTCAACTTGCCGTGGATGACCATTACTCAATCAATAAGACAGACGGTGTATGAAATGTTCAGTAGAAACATCCCAACGGAAGTAATGCTCTGCGTACGCGAAGTAAAGTTTAGGTTATTGTTCCTGTCGTGGCTGCACTACGACGTTGAGGATGAAGTGATTATCAACAGATTAACTCTTCAGTCATCTTTTTCACCCCCCATTTACCCTGAAGACACAGCTTGGGTGTAACGTGTAACTTTTATTGTAACTCGAAAAACTCGTAAAACAAAACAAAAACAAAAACAAAGAGTCTGAGTCTCTATAACGTTTATTGAATAATGATAATAAAAATAATAACATGAGCTCCGAAAGAGAATTGGTTACAATTTTTAACTCTTTAACTCTTGACCGTCGGTATTCCACAAAGCGTCGGGAACTAAACTCGTTTCCAGTTTCACAGACTCTTGGTCCCTGGCCCCAAAACGCACGATATTGTGCCCTAGTTTTCTTTGCTTTTGGTCATGAAGTCTTTGCCTGATCCGTTCCTTATTCTTGGCATAGTAACTTCTCCAATACTCGTTGATCCGTTCCCTGTTGTTTTTACAGTATTGTCTTCGATAATTTCTGATATGCTCCTTGTTCTGTTGACAATAGGCTCTCTGGCTGCTGGCGAGTCGTTCCTTGTTGTTTTCATACCATCTTTTACGACACCACCACCACCTCATCCACTACCCCCACATTTACCACCACCACTACCACCTACACCACCACCACATCCACCACCACCACCACCACCACCACCACATTTACCACCACCACCACATTCACCACCACCGCCACCACCGCCACCACCACCACATTTACCACCACCACCACATTCACTACCACCGCCACATTCACCACCACCACCACATGCTCCATCACAACCACCATATTCACCACCACCACCACCTCCTATATCACCACCACATGTACCACCACCGCCGCATCCACCACATTCATCACCACAGCCACATCCACCACCTACACCACCACCACCACTTCCTACACCACCAGCACATTTACCACCACCACCAAATTCCCCACCACATCCACCTCCACCGCCACCACCACTGCCACATCCACCACATTTACCACCACCACCACCACATCCACCACATCCACCACATTCACCACCACCACCACCACATCCACCACCTACACCACCACCTACACCACCACCTACACCACCACCACTGCATCCACCACCACCAGCACCTACACCACCACCACATTTACCACCGCCGCCACCACCACCACCACCGCATTTACCACCGCCAACACCACCGCATCCACCACCACCACATCCACCACCACCACCCACACCACCACCACATTTACCACCGCCACCAAAACCACATTCGCCACCACCGCCACATCCACCAAATTTCCCACCACATCCACCTCCACCGCCACCACCACCACATTCACCACCACCACTGCCACATCCACCACATTTACCACCACCACCACCACATCCACCACATTCACCACCACCACCACCACATTTACCACCGCCAACACCACCGCATCCACCACCACATCCACCACATTTACCACTGCCACCAAAACCACATTCACCACCACCGCCACCACCGCCACCACCGCCACCGCCACATCCACCACATTTACCACCACAGCCACATCCATTACCTACACCACCACCACCGCATCCACCACCACCACCACATCCATTACCTGCACCACCACCACATTCACCATCACCACCACCACCACCACCACCACCACCACCACCACCGCCACCGCTACCGCCTCCACCACACTCGTCAACTCGATCATTAATCATGTATAAAACTAAGGCATTAACTGCCTCAATTCATTTTGAGTCAAACTAGCAAGGAGTCATGTCCCTTTATTGTCGATATTGTCATAGACTATTCTCCCGTGCAGACAGTAGAATTCGTCACGAAAAACATAGTTGTCAAAGCAGTGGATCAGAAAAGACACGAGATGTCCCAAATATCACATTTCCTACCGAAAAGCACCATGGGATCCCTGGTAGAATAGAAATGGGAGAAGCGTTTCGGTTCAAGACACCCTCCAGTATTTTGATCGTGGGCCCTTCTGGTTGTGGCAAGACTTGTTTTACCGAATTGTTACTCTTGGATCACTTGGAAGAATTGTTTGTAAACCCTCCCACTACGATTCATTATTGCTACGGGGCGTGGCAAGACGGATTTAGAGACATGGAAGACGCTGGTGTGCAATTTCACGAAGGGATTCCAGAGTCAGACCATCTCAAGTCATGGTTTCCGAAGGGTGGATTACTCGTACTGGACGATCTGATGGCAGAGGGAGGTGAGGACAAAGCGTTGCTAGACTTATTCACCAAACACTCTCATCATCAAAATATCACCGTGTTGTACTTGTGCCAAGACATGTTTCCACCAGGGAAATACGCCAAGAGTATTTCCAGGAACGCCCACTACATCGTAGCCTTCAAAAATCCGAGAGATCAATTAGGGATGAAGAATTTACTGCTTCAGGCTTTTCCCACTTGCTGGCAAGACATGATGGACGCCTATCAAAAAGTGACCGAACGACCGTTTGGGTACACGGTCCTGGATTTACATCCCGCCAGTGATGACAGGAAACGCGTGTTTAGTCACCTCATGACGCACGAAGGATACCCACGCTGGCATCGAAGAAAGAGAGAGGATGTCTGATCATTGCCCAAAATGGTATATTAAACATCAGTTTAATCGACTCGGTTCATTTGAAGTACGTTGTCTTGGGTGAAGGTCGACGAGAATCATGGATGATCGTTCAACAGATATTTTTGGCCCCGTGGAAGATAACAATGATGAGAACGTTGAAGAGGAAGAAGAGGTGGATGAAGAGGAGCCTGAAGAGGAACAGGAAGAAGATGAAGATAGTAGCAGCTCCGAAGAGGAAGAAGAAGCGGACGACGATGAACCAGATCCGTGGAGTCCGCTACGTCAAAACGTCGGGGAAGACGTCAAAGAAACCTACCTGAAGGAAGTCCAGCAGTTCCTGGATAAGGGAAAATCCCAAAACTATGCCGAAACTGCTGCTTTCAACGTCCTATTACCTGTAAGTAGAAGAAGGCTACGAAGGACTTACTTAGAGCGTCTAAAATGGACTCACCGTATCAAACACGACGCAATACACCGTTAAGTCATGAAGACTCTTCGACGCTTTATTGAGGAAGACGACATGGATTTTGACGAAGCAGCCGAGTCGGCAGTGGCAAAACGAAAATTCCTGCTAAACAGACTAATGCGGAAGAAGTTACTCCCCGACGATGATGACGAGGAGGAAGTAGAAGAAGAGGTTAAGACCTGAATTAGCCATGTGACTCTTATAAGAGTGTGTGATTCCAGGGTTTTAGTCATTATTTGTAAGACGCCACACATGCAAGATGAATTGCTCCAATCAACTGTCAGGGAATGACCAGAGGGTTGTCTGTAAAAAGGCCTACCACAAAAAATATTATGCCAAGAACAAACAGCGAATCCTGGCCCAACAAAAGAGATATCGTGCAGAGAACGTCGGGATTCTCAAAACCCGTCGTAAAAGATGGTATGAAAACAACAAGGAACGACTCGCCAGCAGCCAGAGAGCCTATTGTCAACAGAACAAGGAGCATATCAGAAATTATCGAAGACAATACTGTAAAAACAACAGGGAACGGATCAACGAGTATTGGAGAAGTTACTATGCCAAGAATAAGGAACGGATCAGGCAAAGACTTCATGACCAAAAGCAAAGAAAACTAGGGCACAATATCGTGCGTTTTGGGGCCAGGGACCAAGAGTCTGTGAAACTGGAAACGAGTTTAGTTCCCGACGCTTTGTGGAATACCGACGGTCAAGAGTTAAAGAGTTAAAAATTGTAACCAATTCTCTTTCGGAGCTCATGTTATTATTTTTATTATCATTATTCAATAAACGTTATAGAGACTCAGACTCTTTGTTTTTGTTTTTGTTTTGTTTTACGAGTTTTTCGAGTTACAATAAAAGTTACACGTTACACCCAAGCTGTGTCTTCAGGGTAAATGGGGGGTGAAAAAGATGACTGAAGAGTTAATCTGTTGATAATCACTTCATCCTCAACGTCGTAGTGCAGCCACGACAGGAACAATAACCTAAACTTTACTTCGCGTACGCAGAGCATTACTTCCGTTGGGATGTTTCTACTGAACATTTCATACACCGTCTGTCTTATTGATTGAGTAATGGTCATCCACGGCAAGTTGACATAGGCATGGATGTACAGGGTAGCGTTTCCCCTTTGCTGCACGAAGATGGTGAGTCTTGTATAAAATTCAAACCAGATGGAAAGATTCGCATGGTACGGCAAGGTCCTCCACGAAACAATATTACGATTGTGAATATGATAAGGCCGTCCCCCTCGCCGATACCTATTGATGGCATTCGTTGCGTTGGTAATCCTCTCTCGTACCACCTCCTCCCAAGGTGAAAGTTGTGCCTCATGTTCATTCCCCCGAGGATTTGAGGTTTTGCAATGTCCGCACTTATCTGAGTATTGTAACTCCTGTTGCAAACATCTCTTGTGCAAAAATTTTCCACAGCAATAAGTTTTCGCACTACATCGAGTCAAGGAGTCAATGACAAGGTCGCCTTGACAGATGAAACATTTGTCCTTGAACTCATCTACTTCGGGGTCAATCCTAGTAGTCTTCGACTTCTTCTAACTTCCATTTCGTGAGTCAACAAACTTTGTTTTGGTCCTTTTCAAAACGTGTGAAGGTTTTAAATAGCAGACTAAGAGGGAGTACCCCCTTATCCCTATTTTACCCCTTTGGGCGAGAAGGGAGTGGGACAAATCTAGGATTTGGAATGGGGAGTACCCCCTCACCCCAATTTTTACCCCTTCGACTGCGAAGGGAGTGGGGCAAGTCTAAGATTGGTTCCCGATGAGGTCATCAGCCCAGGATGCTTTGGAACGGGGAGTACCCCCTTACCCCTATTTTTACCCCTTCGACTGTGAAGGGAATGGGGCAAGTCTAGGATTGGTTCCCGATGAGGTCAGCGTCCCAGGATGCTTTGGAACGAATAGAAAGGTATATAAGTGCCTCGGACACAAGTCTCTCAGTCTCCATCATGGCCGCTTGTTGGATGGACCTCTGTCGTTTAGGACCACAGGATACTGTAAGTATCGATTTTGAAGTTGCATGACATTTTTTGCGTGACCCTGGCGTGATTTGTGTCGCCATGGAAATCCGTGAGACCGATCCCAGTCCTCCGTCGAGGCTGGTGGGCTGTTTTCCAACATGGCCGACTTTCGTGGGCGCCGCCATCTTGAATTCTTAATTCGGCTCCTGATTGGCTGAAATTTGTGGCGGCCATCTTGGATTTGGAAAACAATAGCATCCATTGTTCTTAATTCGGCTCCTAATTGGCTGAAATTTGTGGCGGCCATCTTGGATGTGGAAAACAATAGCGTCCATTGTTCTCCAAACAATAGCCTATTGTCTTTCTCGGCTCCTGATTGGTTACCGCTCATATGAGCGTCCTATACTACTAATAATTTAACTGGAAATTCCGAGCGCAAGAAAATCTCAACTGAGAAAATTACCTCTCCAAGTAAGAAATCCACGTCATTCTTCACAAACACGTCGACTTGTTTCTTGAATTCCTGCTGAACAACCTCTTTTCCAAGTCCTGACATGTACGAGGGCGTTTGACAAAAGTTTCCTGCTACGAGGGCGTCACCCTCGTTAGCCACCTCGCGCGCGAGATCACACGCAGCCTGGTTGATGAGCTCGCACTGAAAGATAATGTAGACGATGTAGGCGCGTGAACAACTCTCTAATTCCCTGAGATGTTATGTATGGGAGACTTACAACATAATTAACTTCTAGATGAATAACTAGGAAATCTGAACCTCTAGTTAAGGAGCGCAATGAACGATACTTCTTTAGTTTTAGTTTTTTACGGCTTGCAGAAGAAATCGTTTCAAGGAAGTTAACTGTTGTTGCAGGAAAATTAAAGTGAGAGAAATTTCTAGGCTTTTCAACCGTACACTTTGAATTCTTGCCCGTCAGTAAACCAATATGGAATAACTTAAATCGTCGACGAACCCAGCTGCCGATCGCTTGCGACGCAGGCGAGGGTGATAGGAAGTGTTACATAACAAGTCGACTTATTCTCGCACTTTGATTGGTTCATACTTATGATCACGTGGAGGACAGATGCATAGTGACGTCATTATCATTTTGTGTTTTTTTATGATATAAAACAAATAGATTCCATGTTGCCATGCGACTGTTCAGTAAATGATCACAAAAGACGTCAAAATGCGGTGAGAACATTAGTGACACACTCAGCTATCGCCTCGTGTGACTTTTATTGTTCTTAACACATTTTCTGAATAGACGCCCGGCAACATGAAATATATTTGTTAAAGTGAGCATCGCCCCTCTTGTCTTGTCACGTAAGGCAAGATTGCGTGACAAGCACAAAAGAAAGTTTGTGAGACAGGCAAACTATCATAAAAACAACTTTCTCGAACGTCCCACTGAATACATTCGCCCTAAAATACAACGGGAGACCTTTTTCTATCAGTAGTAGTTTTACAGTTGTACTAAGCAGAGCAATCTAACTCGTCCTTACTCCAATTTTCTCGGAAGCTGTATTACCACGATTTTTAAGCTTGTCATCGCTGGCGTAGAATGTGAAAGTCTGCACAACATCAGCGCCTGCGCGAAGAAACTCACGATGCAGTTGTCGTACTGTGTAGAAAATCAAAAAAAAGGAAACGATTCAGTGAGCCAAGATTTTATAGATATGGTCTCCGTGAGTGCGGTTTTCGCGTTTTGATCAGAGGCTAATTTAGGAGTGGGTCATTCGACGATTGAAGGGGGGAGGAAAGGGGTTGGGGGTTATTCGCTAGAGGCGTACTTTTTTTAACCTTTTATGCACTAGGATCTTTTTCTCGGGATGTGTGTATGCGTAACATTTTTCCTCCGTGTAAATTTTTTCTGGTACTAGTATGCTCGCAGGTTGGACTTTGTTTTTAGAAATGACCCACCTACCCCTCAAAAGTCAAACGGTCAACCCGTACTACAAATTTTGGCTTGTCACGCATTCCCGTTCGGGAAGATAAGATGGAAAGATTGCGTGACGAACACAAGAAGCGTCGTTTCTCGACCCTCGAGAAAAGCAGAAGTCTTCTCCATTCGGGATATCGTTTCCGGAAAATCGATAGCCTCTAGATCAAAATGCAAAAATCTATTTCCTCAGTTTCAGACGAAATTTAATGCCCGGTAGAAACAATGAATTATTAAGCCACTTTTATATTTTCCAATTTTGTTTTTGCGTTCCGCTCTTGCGAAACTGGTGGTTAAAAATTATATTTTGCTACCCAGGCTTAACGACCTGTTCAGTGTTCTGTGGGCTAGAGAGACCGACTTTTGCCACGACTTGGCGGATCGAATTAACCTGTATGTAAATTGAAGAAAGCACCAACAAGTTCAGAATAATTATGTAATTCAAACTCCGAACCCTTGCGATATTAACCATTATGATTAACGTAAAATAATAAAGAAATGCGAAAATCGAAACCGTTTGGAGTTTGGCAGTCGTTTGGAGTTTGGAGTTTGGCAGTTGTATTTTTTTTTCTGAAATGCTCCGCGAGTCTGGAAAAGTTACGTTAATTAATAACATCCCTCATTCCCGTTTTTCCTCGAGGGGGTGGGCACGGCTACACGCAGGCTAAAAGTTAAAAGAAAGCCTGGGTGTAGCGTCACGAAAATTCAGACCCCGAAACCTCAGACCTCCGAAAACGCAGACCCCGAAATTTCTGACCCCCGAAAACTCAGATCCCCGAAAACTCAAACCCCCGAAAACTCAGACCCCGAAAACTCAGACCCCCGAAACCTCAGACCCCCGAAAACTCAGACCCCCGAACTCAGACTTTGAAGATTTTTAAAAGCTCGACGCAATTCTTATCACCTGAAATGTTTTAAGGTCACGCAATGAGCCAGAATGGAGCGAGATATTTATCAGTTCTCCGGTTTGTCGCTGTCGCGTCGATCGAACAGTGAAAAATTAAACTAACACAAGTCGACACTTCGATGACATTTAATTGCTGCCGACTGACTTTGAATAACATTATAGCGAATCTGTCTTTCCATTTCTTCGGTAAAAAAGTCACCAACAAATGTCATCAAAGTTTCGACTGCTATTTTAACCCTTTAGTTTTTCACTATTTGATCGACGCGACGGCGATAAACTAGAGAATAAACGATGAGAAAATAAATATCTCGCTCCATTCTGGCTGTTGCCTATGAACACTGATTGAGACGAGTTTAAATCCTTTTTTTTTTTAATTTCGAGGGGTCTGAGTTATAGGGGCCTAAGGTTTGAGGGTCCGAGTTTTTGTGCTAGGTCTGAGGTCTGAGTTTTCGGGGTCTGAGCTTTCGTGACACCCAGAAAGCCCAGCTAAAGATTCATCAATTAAAGTCAAGAAAATACTCCTTCGCAATTTTTGGACAAATTGCGGGCGATGTCAGTCCCGAATGGCTGCAGAATTAAGAACAGTGTTGTATTTAGAACTCATCTGAACAAAATCAAATGCTAATGAGTTTCGGCCCGTTTGTTTTCAAGTTATGGACCTTAGTGTCTCGGTGACGGTCAAGCCCCATCTTGCTTTCTTCATCAACATTTCAAGTGATGAAAATGTCATTACCAGCCTCAGGATGTTCCACTGTCACTTCAGGGGTCCACACTCCGGCTTTCACGTAGCCTCGCTTTTCCATGCAGAACAAAAACCCACCATCTCCAACCACAACCTCGCCAGCGTCTAGGCGTTCCAATATTCCTCGCTTTGATTTAAGACAAAACAAAGTGTTACGCGATTTCTACTGTTGGTCGACCTTGCGTGTGTTTTTAAGCCATTTTTACCCTAAAACACCTGCTGAATCGAGAATGCTGTTCCCTTACCTTTGGCATTGTGAAAATCTTCAACTTAAGACTATAACTGCACGATACGCAGATAACTAAATAACGCCTTGGTTTGGGGCGAGTTGATATGGTTGTTTGGATTGTTTCAAAGACTTAAACTGGTTTTTTTGTAGTCTCGATGAATAGGTCCAGTCCCTAAACCAGGTTTGACTGGTTTTACTTGATTCTGCAGAGAAAGGAAAAAATTGTAAACAACAGTTGCATGTAAAAAAAGCCCTTTATGTCACGCAATTCCATCTGGAATTCGCAAGGCAAAAAATAGCCTGCTCTTCCTCCTCCCCCACCCCCTCCCATTAGGGAACTTAAGCACGGGTCGTTTTAGAGGCAACGGCAACTTTAGCGACCGAAAGAGCCTGGGAAGAGAACAACGTCGTTCCCGCCAAAATATAAACGTTAAGCAGCTAGACGAGTTTTGCAGCAGCGACGTCGGTAGCAAACGACACCGCGGAAATACGTTTTGGGGCGCGATACAGTATTTTTCTGGTCAGCGGTACACCTTAACAAAACTACAAAATGCCTGCAGCTTTTACATTGTTATCGCAGCGAGTCTTGTCGACAGTGAAAAAGATACAAAACTTAGAGCGCACACTGTAAACTTAGCTTTTAAACTCCGCTCATTTGTTGGATAGTTCTCAGTTAATATTATATATTGTGCCAAAGCCAAACTGAACTTGCACACGGTGTGAAATTGTTGTTGTTTCGTGAAAGTTCATGCTCGCAAGCGGCGAGCCAGTGGCAATTTACGTTACGATGTGCGCTAAGGCTAAAACTAAGCAGCTTTTGTGTTGCTGTAGCGGTGTTCTGAGGACACCAACTTCTCAAGTTTGTTGAATTGATGGGCTTGAACCGTGTGAATTGGTATGTCAACGGCATTTCGATCAAATTCGTGGGGAAGACAAGCTCGTGTTCGTCCACTTGTTCGATTGGGGGCACTCGCGTAAGTAAACACGGTCATCCTGTCTCCACTCGGTATCACCGAATTATGGACCAAGTTGGCCGAAATCGAAGCAGTGCTTCGTATAAATCTTGGACACGTTGGTGTAACAAGTGTAGGACTGACTCCCTAAAAGGGTTCAAAATCTGGCCTCAACTCGGGGAAGAATTCACCGAGGTATGTTTTATCATAAAATATCCAATTTTAATTATACTGTACTTCAGTAAGCTTGAGGCTGGCGAAAATAAAATTTTAAATTTTCATGTTTATTATTGTTTCTTTGTTTCTTGTCATAATTTCGAATTGTTGCAGTTCTGTATTTTGCTTTTAGCGCCTCTAAAGTGTGAAAATTATTTTAAACTAGTTGCATAGCTATTAGAGTTTAGAAAAAAAAGCTATTTAGCTATTAGAAAAAAACACAAGAAGTACATTACATCTGATCATCTTAAGATGGCAGAAGACATGGAATACAAAGCTGTTAAAAGGGTAATTAAAAATACATGCGTATGTTATTGCAAGACAATAAAAATACCATAAAATCTGGGTAATAACAACTTCCAATTAAAACTCAATAAATGAATTTCATTTTTAGTTATAAATAGGCTATCCCCCCTGTATTCACACAGCAATCTTCTGATTGTAAGGCCACCCAGATAATTTCTGACCACATTACCTTAGAGCCTGAGGCTCTGTATAACTTTCTAAGATTAATATTTGTTTACATATTACTATTATCTGGATTTCCTAATAGAAAACTTCTTCTATTGTACATTTTTTTTCTATTTTGGCTCGGGAAAAATCCTTTTAGATACTGTCCATGGATGATTTCCACAACATCAATGCTGTAAAAACACCAACTGAGAGAACAGTGACCAATACTCTCCATATGGCAACTCCTCTCCTGAACATTCAGCCACCTGTTGGTGGGGAGAGGCAGGGGGCAAGAGCCCGGGAGAATATGGGGCAGGAGAAATGCAAAATGCTAAATTTGGTCATTCATTAAGGCTTCAAATACTTTCAAAAACAAGAACTGAAAATGTTACTTGACTTTCATTTAGTGTCTTTAGAGACTTCTAGGCCGACGGGCAAAGAAAAATTCACCCTTGGGCTCAAAATGAGGCCCAAAATGAAACCCTTTGACAATGGTTACATCATAGGTCATTCACTTGAAAGATATGGGTAAGAGTAGCAAGGCTGAAAACGAAGGAAAAGGAAATGCCCAAGGGGTGTGCAGCTAAATGACTTAGATGTGTTTTGAGTCTCTTAATTTACAGGGGACAGGAGCAGGACGAACAAGGGTGGGAGTCAAGAGATAGAGGTATGGGAAGTGGGAGAACAGGGTATGGGAAGTGGGAGGTTCTGACTCCGCTGTCTCTTCCCCCACTTGATGCAGTACCTTGTCCCTAAGTAAAAGGTAAAGTCTGCATTGAGCCAAGTGGCCCATCAGGCCAGGCTTATCTCGGGTTCTGTAGCATGAACTGACTAGGAATATTTCTACTAACCCCTGCTGGATAGGGTGCTAGTCGATCACAGGGTTACCCCCAGCATTATATTCACCAGTACCCATATGTACACCTTTGTGGAGAGAGGCACTGTGAGAGTGAAAGTGTCTTGCCCAAAAACACAACACAATGTCCTTGACAAGGGCTCAAACACGGACCGCTCGATCCATTGCTGAGCGCACTAACCACAAGGCCACCACACCTCTCACCTTGTCCCTTAGGCCTAACCTTAACCCTAAACCTAAAAAAAGGAGTCTGTACATTTCAGTCAAGTTTATCTCTTTTATCACTTGTGTATTTGAGACAATTTCTAATTTCCTCGCTTTCTGCCATTCAGTTTACAGTACCAAAGCCTGATTTTAAGTGATTCGCAACTACTGACGGAACTTGTTTTTGCAACTTACAACTTCAGGCTTTGCACAAAATTTCTCACTGGAGAAAAGCAATGTTGTAGAACTTAAGTGATGAACTAAATGCAATAAATATTAATTTGTAAGAAATGTATCTGTTCTTTAATACATGCTTTTGTGTCTAGTATCTGAGTTGGATGTAGCGAAGATATATTACCAATGGTTTGTAGACGACAGTAAGCCAATTCAGAGACACAGTGGCATAAACAAACCCACTTGTTAGCCAAATATCACAGGAAAAAAAATAAATACATATAATTATATAATTTATTGCCATCAGGTGCTATGTCTTGTAATAAAGTGGTTACAAGTTAAGTAAGAATCTTAAAGAAGGGAGGATGATACAATATTATGACTAAGGGGATCATAATTAATTTCTTATTGATTCAAAGCACGTGATATGTACATGTCTGATTCATTAAGCACATACAATGTAAAAATTATTTTGTAGTAATTGAGCAAAGCTCATCTGAATTAAATTAAATGAAAGGAAAAACAACAACAGTCAATTATTTATATCAGTTTATACACTGCACATGTAAGATAGGGAAATAGAAATCGAAAAGCTTCAAATGACTGAGTAAACAAAATAAACTAGTGGGTTTCATTGAAGAGTTGATTACTGCCTCTCTGAAATGTTGAATGTCTTTTCAGCATCAAAAGATGTGAAACTTGACCACATCCCATAAGTGGAAGCGGTTTCGTGTAACCAAATTCAGGTGTTTGGGCATTTTAAAATATTTAGTTACCTGTGCATACATGTACAAGGAAACGGTCTTGAAAATTTCCATATACTATCAACATGTAATCGATGTAAACAAAAGAGACCTCAAGCGAGGAAAAATTGTCTATGAACCGAACATATTGCGCGGTCTTGAATGTTTTCAGTATTTCCAGCGTTCGCTGCGGCCAACAAATCACAATATTTTCGATTTCTACTCCCTTCGCAAACGCCACCATTATATATAAATGTAGGCTTAAACAATCTTTAATGATAGAGAAATATCTTGTGAATGAAATGAACAAATGTTTTATTCTGACAGCAAACGGCAGGCACAAAAAAATTATGTCACCTGTTCCAAAAGGCGCAGAAAGTCAGAAAGGTGATAGAAACGCCAAACAAGCCAGTCTTTAAAGACAAATTCTTATCAAAGTTTCTTTGACGCGTTGCGAAATATAATCTAAATGAACAAGCACCACATGTCGGCAAAAAGTGAGTGTGAATAAAACGGTCCCGACTTACATGTACCTTAACCACTTCATGCAAATTACACTTTTAATCCAACTAGTCTTCAAAATCCTTGCAAAAGCTTCATACAGAACCAATCTTCTGCTTTGCTGGATACCCATCGTTGTTTTCGACAATTCTGAGGCGAGGGCGACTGAAGCAACACGATCCAGGCTCGAGTCAGCAAACTACACATTACTCCACACAAAATGACTCCCCTGTACCCCTATTCATTACCGGAACATTGTTTGAGTATTAAAAACCCATTTCAGGACGTCAAACTCACCAATAACGAGAATTATCAAGGATATTTTCGACCTTAAAACGAACCAAAATACTGATCTCGGAAAACTGATCGATCGAAGGACAGCACAACCTGATGGTGATGACCACTGACCAGTTACGGTGACGTCAAAAAACGTATTTCCGCGGTGTCGTAGCAAACTCTGTTGGCTTTTAAAATAAGCTGTTTGAGAGAATGTCATCTTTCAGTGAAATGAGAAACCTGCTTCTTTTTTTGTACGACAGTAAAAGCATCTGTGACGAAGAATTTTTGACCTTGTACGAAAGTTACAGTTCCAAGAATCCAGAATTCGCTTACAGCTCCTACCCAAAGTTTGATTACGACCAGATGGATGAATCAGAGTGTTTAGCGGAGTTCAGTATGGAACGCCAGAACTGTCTTATGATACTTTTTTTTATTATATTGGGTGGTTATGTCATTATATTGAGTAGTTATGTTATTATATTCGGTGATTAACTCATTATACTCGGTGCTTATTCCATTATACTCGGTGCTTATGTCTTTATATGCGGTGCTGTCTTCATTATATTCGGTGCTTATTCCATTATATTCGGTGCTTCCCTCGTTATATTCGGTGCTTTCTTCGTTATATTCGGTGCTTTTTTCCTTATATTCGGTGCTGTCTTTATTATATTCGGTGCTTATTCCATTATATTCGGTGCTTACTTCATTATATTCGGTGCCTACTTCATTATATTCGGTGCTTACTTCATTATATTCGGTGCTTACTTCATTATATTCGGTGCTTACTTCATTATATTCGGTGCTTACTTAACAATTATTCCATGAAACCGCGTTGGATATGAAGTGATAAATAACCAACGAGCGCGTAGCGCGAGTTGGTTATGATCACTTCATATCCAACAAGGTCGAATGGAATAATTGTTTTAGTATATTCTTAATCGGGTTTTTGCCGCCGATTTTTATTTCAACAATTTTACAGAGCGGAAAATTTTTAAACTTGGCGCACTGTTTTCCATATAAGGTAAAACTCCGACTAATGGCTCATAGTCGGAGTTTTTGAGCCAATCAGAGAGCTAGAAATGCAATAGTCGGAGCTGAGAATATACTAATTCATTATAAGCACCGAATATAATGAAATAAGCACCGAATATAATGAAGTAAGCACCGAATATAATGAAGTAAGCACCGAATATAATGAGGTAAGCACCGAATATAATGAAGTAAGCACCGAATACAATGAAGTAAGCACCGAATATAATGAAGTAAGCACCGAATATAATGAAGTAAGCACCGAATATAATGAAGTAAGCACCGAATATAATAAAGACAGCACCGAATATAAGGAAAAAAGCACCGAATATAACGAAGAAAGCACCGAATATAACGAGGGAAGCACCGAATATAATGGAATAAGCACCGAATATAATGAAGACAGCACCGCGTATAAAGACATAAGCACCGAGTATAATGGAATAAGCACCGAGTATAATGAGTTAATCACCGAATATAATAACATAACTACTCAATATAATGACATAACCACCCAATATAATAAAAAAAGTATCATAAGACAGTTCTGGCGTTCCATAGTTCAGAGTGCGAAAACAGGACATAACATTATTGGCAAATGTTCTTCAATTACCAGACACTTTCCGATGTCCGCAAAGAACAACTTGTGACCGAACTGAAGGGCTTTGTATGCTTCTGAAGCGCTTCTCGTATCCATGTCGCTATTCAGACATGATTCATCGTTTTGCAAGACCAGTTCCTGAAATAAGCATGGTTACCAATACAGTGATGGATCGTATTTTTTTGAGCCATGGTAATCGAATTTCACAATGGAATTTTGATATACTGAGTCCGCCAATGCTACAGGAGTATGCAGATGTTATCCATGCTAAAGGTGCACCTCTCAGCAATTGCTTTGGGTTTATAGATTGGACAGTCAGACCAATTTCTCGTCCAGGCCAACACCAAAGAATAGTGGACATAAACGGGTACATTCACTCACGTTTCAGTCTGTCGCTCTACCAAATGGACTTATTGGAAATATGTATGGGCCTGTTGGTAAGTTATGTTCACTAGGATGCCATGAAAATAAGCTGCCACGTAAGGTTTCATTAATTTATTAATCTTATTTATCTGTTTTGGTATGCAGAGGGGAAAAAACATGATGCAAGCATGTTGGTAGATTCCAATCTTCTCCAGGAATTGGAAAGGAATGCATTTTCCCCAACAGGCCAGCCCATGAGTGTTTATGGTGATCCTGCCTATCCCCTACGAACACACCTACAGGCACCATTTCGCCATGGTGTCCTAACACCGATGATGGAACAATACAATTTTGACATGAGTTCTGTTAGAGTAACTGTGGAGTGGCTCTTTGGGGACATCATCAACGACTTCAAGTTTTTGGATTTTAAGAAAAACCTAAAAATTTGAATGATTAGTGTGGGAAAAATGTATCTTGTATGTGCACTTCTTAATAA